>NC_092151.1:87886538-87911538 GCF_045791955.1 Oncorhynchus clarkii lewisi | reverse complement strand
CCAGACAGGAACCAGGGCTAAACAGTTAAGTATATGCGACAGGAACCAGGGCCACATAGTTAAGTATACCAGACAGGAACCAGGGCCAAATAGTTAAGTATACCAGACAGGAACCAGGGCTAAATAGTTAAGTATACCAGACAGGAACCAGGGCCACATAGTTAAGTATACCAGACAGGAACCAGGGCCACATAGTTAAGTATACTAGATAGGAACCAGGGCTAAATAGTTAAGTATATCAGACAGGAACCAGTGCTAAATAGTTAAGTATACCAGACAGGAACCAGGGCCACATAGTTAAGTATACCAGACAGGAACCAGGGCCACATAGTTAAGTATACCAGACAGGAATCAGGGCCACATAGTTAAGTATACCAGACAGGAACCAGGGCCAAATAGTTAAGTATACCAGACAGGAACCAGGGCCACATGTTAAGTATACCAGACAGGAACCAGGGCCAAATAGTTAAGTACACCAGACAGGAACCAGGGCCACATAGTTAAGTATACCAGACAGGAACCAGGGCCACATAGTTAAGCATATCAGACAGGAACCAGGGCCAAATAGTTAAGTATACCAGACAGGAACCAGGGCCAAATAGTTAAGTATATCAGACAGGAACCAAGGCCAAATAGTTAAGTATATCAGACAGGAACCAAAGCCAAATAGTTAAGTATATCAGACAGGAACGAAGGCCAAATAGTTAAGTATATCAGACAGGAACCAGGGCCAAATAGTTAAGTATATCAGACAGGAACCAGGGCCAAATAGTTAAGTATACCAGACAGGAACCAGGGCCAAATAGTTAAGTATATCAGACAGGAATCAGGGCCACATAGTTAAGTATATCAGACAGGAACCAGGGCCAAATAGTTAAGTATATCAGCCTGGAACCAAGGCCAAATAGTTAAGTATATCAGACAGGAACCAGGGCCAAATAGTTAAGTATATCAGACAGGAACCAAGGCCAAATAGTTAAGTATATCAGACAGGAACCAGGGCCAAAAAGTTAAGTATATCAGAAAGGAACCAAGGCCAAATAGTTAAGTATATCAGACAGGAACGAAGGCCAAATAGTTAAGTATATCAGACAGGAACCAGGGCCAAGTAGTTAAGTATATCAGACAGGAACCAGGGCCAAATAGTTAAGTATACCAGACAGGAACCAGGGCCACATAGTTAAGTATACCAGACAGGAACCAGGGCCACATAGTTAAGTATATCAGACAGGAACCAGGGCCAAATAGTTAAGTATACCAGACAGGAACCAGGGCTAAACAGTTAAGTATATCCGACAGGAACCAGGGCCACATAGTTAAGTATACCAGACAGGAACCAGGGCCAAATAGTTAAGTATACCAGACAGGAACCAGGGCTAAATAGTTAAGTATACCAGACAGGAACCAGGGCCACATAGTTAAGTATACCAGACAGGAACCAGGGCCACATAGTTAAGTATACTAGATAGGAACCAGGGCTAAATAGTTAAGTATACCAGACAGGAACCAGTGCTAAATAGTTAAGTATACAAGACAGGAATCAGGGCCACATAGTTAAGTATACCAGACAGGAACCAGGGCCAAATAGTTAAGTATACCAGACAGGAACCAGGGCCACATGTTAAGTATACCAGACAGGAACCAGGGCCAAATAGTTAAGTACACCAGACAGGAACCAGGGCCACATAGTTAAGTATACCAGACAGGAACCAGGGCCACATAGTTAAGTATATCAGACAGGAACCAGGGCCAAATAGTTAAGTATACCAGACAGGAACCAGGGCCAAATAGTTAATTATATCAGACAGGAACCAAGGCCAAATAGTTAAGTATATCAGACAGGAACCAGGGCCAAATAGTTAAGTATATCAGACAGGAACCAAGGCCAAATAGTTAAGTATATCAGACAGGAACGAAGGCCAAATAGTTAAGTATATCAGACAGGAACCAGGGCCAAATAGTTAAGTATATCAGACAGGAACCAGGGCCAAATAGTTAAGTATACCAGACAGGAACCAGGGCCACATAGTTAAGTATATCAGACAGGAACCAGGGCCAAATATTTAAGTATACCAGACAGGAACCAGGGCCAAATAGTTAAGTACACCAGACAGGAACCAGGGCCACATAGTTAAGTATATCAGACAGGAACCAAGGCCAAATAGTTAAGTATATCAGACAGGAACCAAGGCCAAATAGTTAAGTATATCAGACAGGAACCAAGGCCAAATAGTTAAGTATATCAGACAGGAACCAAGGCCAAATAGTTAAGTATATCAGACAGGAACCAGGGCCAAATAGTTAAGTATATCAGACAGGAACCAGGGCCAAATATTTAAGTATATCAGACAGGAACCAGGGCCAAATAGTTAAGTATATCAGACAGGAACCAGGGCCACATAGTTAAGTATACCAGACAGGAACCAGGGCCAAATAGTTAAGTATACCAGACAGGAACCAGGGCTAAATAGTTAAGTATACCAGACAGGAACCAGGGCCACATAGTTAAGTATACCAGACAGGAACCAGGGCCACATAGTTAAGTATACTAGATAGGAACCAGGGCTAAATAGTTAAGTATATCAGACAGGAACCAGGGCCACATGTTAAGTATACCAGACAGGAACCAGGGCCAAATAGTTAAGTACACCAGACAGGAACCAGGGCCACATAGTTAAGTATAACAGACAGGAACCAGGGCCACATAGTTAAGTATATCAGACAGGAACCAGGGCCAAATAGTTAAGTATACCAGACAGGAACCAGGGCCAAATAGTTAAGTATATCAGACAGGAACCAAGGCCAAATAGTTAAGTATATCAGACAGGAACCAGGGCCAAATAGTTAAGTATATCAGACAGGAACCAAGGCCAAATAGTTAAGTATATCAGACAGGAACGAAGGCCAAATAGTTAAGTATATCAGACAGGAACCAGGGCCAAATAGTTAAGTATATCAGACAGGAACCAGGGCCAAACAGTTAAGTATACCAGACAGGAACCAGGGCCACATAGTTAAGTATATCAGACAGGAACCAGGGCCAAATATTTAAGTATACCAGACAGGAACCAGGGCCAAATAGTTAAGTACACCAGACAGGAACCAGGGCCACATAGTTAAGTATATCAGACAGGAACCAAGGCCAAATAGTTAAGTATATCAGACAGGAACCAAGGCCAAATAGTTAAGTATATCAGACAGGAACCAAGGCCAAATAGTTAAGTATATCAGACAGGAACCAGGGCCAAATAGTTAAGTATATCAGACAGGAACCAGGGCCAAATATTTAAGTATATCAGACAGGAACCAGGGCCAAATAGTTAAGTATATCAGACAGGAACCAGGGCCAAATAGTTAAGTATACCAGACAGGAACCAGGGCCAAATAGTTAAGTATATCAGACAGGAACCAAGGCCAAATAGTTAAGTATATCAGACAGGAACCAGGGCCAAATAGTTAAGTATATCAGACAGGAACCAAGGCCAAATAGTTAAGTATATCAGACAGGAACGAAGGCCAAATAGTTAAGTATATCAGACAGGAACCAGGGCCAAATAGTTAAGTATATCAGACAGGAACCAGGGCCAAATAGTTAAATATACCAGACAGGAACCAGGGCCAAATAGTTAAGTATATCAGACAGGAATCAGGGCCACATATTTAAGTATATCAGACAGGAACCAGGGCCAAATAGTTAAGTATATCAGACAGGAACCAAGGCCAAATAGTTAAGTATATCAGACAGGAACCAGGGCCAAATAGTTAAGTATATCAGACAGGAACCAAGGCCAAATAGTTAAGTATATCAGACAGGAACCAGGGCCAAATAGTTAAGTATATCAGACAGGAACCAAGGCCAAATAGTTAAGTATATCAGACAGGAACGAAGGCCAAATAGTTAAGTATATCAGACAGGAACCAGGGCCAAATAGTTAAGTATATCAGACAGGAACCAGGGCCAAATAGTTAAGTATACCAGACAGGAACCAGGGCCACATAGTTAAGTATACCAGACAGGAACCAGGGCCACATAGTTAAGTATATCAGACAGGAACCAGGGCCAAATAGTTAAGTATATCAGACAGGAACCAGGGCCAAATAGTTAAGTATACCAGACAGGAACCAGGGCCACATAGTTAAGTATATCAGACAGGAACCAGGGCCAAATATTTAAGTATACCAGACAGGAACCAGGGCCAAATAGTTAAGTACACCAGACAGGAACCAGGGCCACATAGTTAAGTATATCAGACAGGAACCAAGGCCAAATAGTTAAGTATATCAGACAGGAACCAAGGCCAAATAGTTAAGTATATCAGACAGGAACCAAGGCCAAATAGTTAAGTATATCAGACAGGAACCAAGGCCAAATAGTTAAGTATATCAGACAGGAACCAGGGCCAAATAGTTAAGTATATCAGACAGGAGCCAGGGCCAAATATTTAAGTATATCAGACAGGAACCAGGGCCAAATAGTTAAGTATATCAGACAGGAACCAGGGCCAAATAGTTAAGTATACCAGACAGGAACCAGGGCCAAATAGTTAAGTATATCAGACAGGAACCAAGGCCAAATAGTTAAGTATATCAGACAGGAACGAAGGCCAAATAGTTAAGTATATCAGACAGGAACCAGGGCCAAATAGTTAAGTATATCAGACAGGAACCAGGGCCAAATAGTTAAATATACCAGACAGGAACCAGGGCCAAATAGTTAAATATATCAGACAGGAATCAGGGCCACATATTTAAGTATATCAGACAGGAACCAGGGCCAAATAGTTAAGTATATCAGACAGGAACCAAGGCCAAATAGTTAAGTATATCAGACAGGAACCAGGGCCAAATAGTTAAGTATATCAGACAGGAACCAAGGCCAAATAGTTAAGTATATCAGACAGGAACCAGGGCCAAATAGTTAAGTATATCAGACAGGAACCAAGGCCAAATAGTTAAGTATATCAGACAGGAACGAAGGCCAAATAGTTAAGTATATCAGACAGGAACCAGGGCCAAATAGTTAAGTATATCAGACAGGAACCAGGGCCAAATAGTTAAGTATACCAGACAGGAACCAGGGCCACATAGTTAAGTATACCAGACAGGAACCAGGGCCACATAGTTAAGTATATCAGACAGGAACCAGGGCCAAATAGTTAAGTATATCAGACAGGAACCAGGGCCAAATAGTTAAGTATACCAGACAGGAACCAGGGCCACATAGTTAAGTATATCAGACAGGAACCAGGGCCAAATATTTAAGTATACCAGACAGGAACCAGGGCCAAATAGTTAAGTACACCAGACAGGAACCAGGGCCACATAGTTAAGTATATCAGACAGGAACCAAGGCCAAATAGTTAAGTATATCAGACAGGAACCAAGGCCAAATAGTTAAGTATATCAGACAGGAACCAAGGCCAAATAGTTAAGTATATCAGACAGGAACCAGGGCCAAATAGTTAAGTATATCAGACAGGAACCAGGGCCAAATAGTTAAGTATATCAGACAGGAACCAGGGCCAAATATTTAAGTATATCAGACAGGAACCAGGGCCAAATAGTTAAGTATATCAGACAGGAACCAGGGCCAAATAGTTAAGTATATCAGACAGGAACCAGGGCCAAATAGTTAAGTATACCAGACAGGAACCAGGGCCAAATAGTTAAGTATATCAGACAGGAACCAAGGCCAAATAGTTAAGTATATCAGACAGGAACCAGGGCCAAATAGTTAAGTATACCAGACAGGAACCAAGGCCAAATAGTTAAGTATATCAGACAGGAACGAAGGCCAAATAGTTAAGTATATCAGACAG
Organism: Oncorhynchus clarkii lewisi; assembly: GCF_045791955.1. Lineage (NCBI taxonomy): Eukaryota > Metazoa > Chordata > Actinopteri > Salmoniformes > Salmonidae > Oncorhynchus > Oncorhynchus clarkii. Next base: position 87,905,719 of record NC_092151.1, on the reverse strand, counting down.
GAACCAGGGCCAAATAGTTAAGTATATCAGACAGGAACCAGGGCCAAATAGTTAAATATACCAGACAGGAACCAGGGCCAAATAGTTAAGTATATCAGACAGGAATCAGGGCCACATATTTAAGTATATCAGACAGGAACCAGGGCCAAATAGTTAAGTATATCAGACAGGAACCAAGGCCAAATAATTAAGTATATCAGACAGGAACCAGGGCCAAATAGTTAAGTATATCAGACAGGAACCAAGGCCAAATAGTTAAGTATATCAGACAGGAACCAGGGCCAAATAGTTAAGTATATCAGACAGGAACCAAGGCCAAATAGTTAAGTATATCAGACAGGAACGAAGGCCAAATAGTTAAGTATATCAGACAGGAACCAGGGCCAAATAGTTAAGTATATCAGACAGGAACCAGGGCCAAATAGTTAAGTATACCAGACAGGAACCAGGGCCACATAGTTAAGTATACCAGACAGGAACCAGGGCCACATAGTTAAGTATATCAGACAGGAACCAGGGCCAAATAGTTAAGTATACCAGACAGGAACCAGGGCCAAATAGTTAAGTACACCAGACAGGAACCAGGGCCAAATAGTTAAGTATATCAGACAGGAACCAAGGCCAAATAGTTAAGTATATCAGACAGGAACCAGGGCCAAATAGTTAAGTATATCAGACAGGAACCAAGGCCAAATAGTTAAGTATATCAGACAGGAACCAGGGCCAAATAGTTAAGTATATCAGACAGGAACCAAGGCCAAATAGTTAAGTATATCAGACAGGAACGAAGGCCAAATAGTTAAGTATATCAGACAGGAACCAGGGCCAAATAGTTAAGTATATCAGACAGGAACCAGGGCCAAATAGTTAAGTATACCAGACAGGAACCAGGGCCACATAGTTAAGTATACCAGACAGGAACCAGGGCCACATAGTTAAGTATATCAGACAGGAACCAGGGCCAAATAGTTAAGTATACCAGACAGGAACCAGGGCCAAATAGTTAAGTACACCAGACAGGAACCAGGGCCACATAGTTAAGTATATTAGACAGGAACCAGGGCCAAATAGTTAAGTATATCAGACAGGAACCAAGGCCAAATAGTTAAGTATATCAGACAGGAACCAAGACCAAATAGTTAAGTATATCAGACAGGAACCAAGGCCAAATAGTTAAGTATATCAGACAGGAACCAGGGCCAAATAGTTAAGTATATCAGACAGGAACCAGGGCCAAATATTTAAGTATATCAGACAGGAACCAGGGCCAAATAGTTAGGTATATCAGACAGGAACCTGGGCCAAATAGTTAAGTATATCAGACAGGAACCAGGGCCAAATAGTTAAGTATATCAGACAGGAACCAGGGCCAAATAGTTAAGTATATCAGACAGGAACCAGGGCCAAATAGTTAAGTATATCAGACAGGAACCAGGGCCAAATAGTTAAGTATATCAGACAGGAACCAGGGCCAAATAGTTAAGTATATCAGACAGGAACCAGGGCCAAATAGTTAAGTATATCAGACAGGAACCAGGGCCAAATATTTAAGTATATCAGACAGGAACCAGGGCCAAATAGTTAAGTATATCAGACAGGAACCAGGGCCAAATAGTTAAGTATACCAGACAGGAACCAGGGCCAAATAGTTAAGTATATCAGACAGGAACCAAGGCCAAATAGTTAAGTATATCAGACAGGAACCAGGGCCAAATAGTTAAGTATACCAGACAGGAACCAAGGCCAAATAGTTAAGTATATCAGACAGGAACGAAGGCCAAATAGTTAAGTATATCAGACAGGAACCAGGGCCAAATAGTTAAGTATATCAGACAGGAACCAGGGCCAAATAGTTAAATATACCAGACAGGAACCAGGGCCAAATAGTTAAGTATATCAGACAGGAATCAGGGCCACATATTTAAGTATATCAGACAGGAACCAGGGCCAAATAGTTAAGTATATCAGACAGGAACCAAGGCCAAATAATTAAGTATATCAGACAGGAACCAGGGCCAAATAGTTAAGTATATCAGACAGGAACCAAGGCCAAATAGTTAAGTATATCAGACAGGAACCAGGGCCAAATAGTTAAGTATATCAGACAGGAACCAAGGCCAAATAGTTAAGTATATCAGACAGGAACGAAGGCCAAATAGTTAAGTATATCAGACAGGAACCAGGGCCAAATAGTTAAGTATATCAGACAGGAACCAGGGCCAAATAGTTAAGTATACCAGACAGGAACCAGGGCCACATAGTTAAGTATACCAGACAGGAACCAGGGCCACATAGTTAAGTATATCAGACAGGAACCAGGGCCAAATAGTTAAGTATACCAGACAGGAACCAGGGCCAAATAGTTAAGTACACCAGACAGGAACCAGGGCCAAATAGTTAAGTATATCAGACAGGAACCAAGGCCAAATAGTTAAGTATATCAGACAGGAACCAGGGCCAAATAGTTAAGTATATCAGACAGGAACCAAGGCCAAATAGTTAAGTATATCAGACAGGAACCAGGGCCAAATAGTTAAGTATATCAGACAGGAACCAAGGCCAAATAGTTAAGTATATCAGACAGGAACGAAGGCCAAATAGTTAAGTATATCAGACAGGAACCAGGGCCAAATAGTTAAGTATATCAGACAGGAACCAGGGCCAAATAGTTAAGTATACCAGACAGGAACCAGGGCCACATAGTTAAGTATACCAGACAGGAACCAGGGCCACATAGTTAAGTATATCAGACAGGAACCAGGGCCAAATAGTTAAGTATACCAGACAGGAACCAGGGCCAAATAGTTAAGTACACCAGACAGGAACCAGGGCCACATAGTTAAGTATATTAGACAGGAACCAGGGCCAAATAGTTAAGTATATCAGAAAGGAACCAAGGCCAAATAGTTAAGTATATCAGACAGGAACCAAGACCAAATAGTTAAGTATATCAGACAGGAACCAAGGCCAAATAGTTAAGTATATCAGACAGGAACCAGGGCCAAATAGTTAAGTATATCAGACAGGAACCAGGGCCAAATATTTAAGTATATCAGACAGGAACCAGGGCCAAATAGTTAGGTATATCAGACAGGAACCTGGGCCAAATAGTTAAGTATATCAGACAGGAACCAGGGCCAAATAGTTAAGTATATCAGACAGGAACCAGGGCCAAATAGTTAAGTATATCAGACAGGAACCAGGGCCAAATAGTTAAGTATATCAGACAGGAACCAGGGCCAAATAGTTAAGTATATCAGACAGGAACCAGGGCCACATAGTTAAGTATATCAGACAGGAACCAGGGCCAAATAGTTAAGTATATCAGACAGGAACCAGGGCCAAATAGTTAAGTATATCAGACAGGAACCAGGGCCAAATAGTTAAGTATATCAGACAGGAACCAGGGCCACATAGTTAAGTATATCAGACAGGAACCAGGGCCAAATAGTTAAGTATATCAGACAGGAACCAGGGCCAAATAGTTAAGTACACCAGACAGGAACCAGGGCCACATAGTTAAGTATACCAGACAGGAACCAGGGCCAAATAGTTAAGTATATCAGACAGGAGCCAGGGCCAAATAGTTAAGTATACTAGATAGGAACCAGGGCCAAATAGTTAAGTATACCAGACAGGAACCAGGGCCACATAGTTAAGTATATCAGACAGGAACCAGGGCCAAATAGTTAAGTACACCAGACAGGAACCAGGGCCACATAGTTAAGTATACCAGACAGGAACCAGGGCCAAATAGTTAAGTATATCAGACAGGAGCCAGGGCCAAATAGTTAAGTATACTAGATAGGAACCAGGGCCAAATAGTTAAGTATACTAGATAGGAACCAGGGCCAAATAGTTAAGTACACCCAATGTGGGTTCTCACTTGTATGGCTCCCTGGTGTGTGTAAAATGAGTATGATGGTGGTTTTAAGTGCAGGGCACTGCAGGTGTTAGTAAAGGACCACAGGAGGAGGCAGGTAGCTGGGTCCAGGGGCAGGTAGCTGGGTCCAGGGGCAGGCAGAAGGTCTTACACAGGAGGAGGCAGGTAGCGGGGACAGGGGCAGGCAGAAGGTCATACACAGGAGGAGTTAGTTAGCTGGGTCCAGGGGCAGGCAGAAGGTCATACACAGGAGGAGGCAGGTAGCTGGGTCCAGGGCAGGCAGAAGGTCTTACACAGGAGGAGGCAGGTAGCTGGGTCCAGGGGCAGGCAGAAGGTCATACACAGGAGGAGGCAGGTAGCTGGGTCCAGGGGCAGGCAGAAGGTCTTACACAGGAGGAGGCAGGTAGCTGGGTCCAGGGGCAGGCATAAGGTCATACACAGGAGGAGGCAGGTAGCTGGGTCCAGGGGCAGGCAGAAGGTCATACACAGAAACTCCAAAAAGGCAACATTACAGGCAGCAAAAGGGCTAGTAACGTAGTTAGGGAGATCAGGCAAGAGGTTGATGACAGGAAATCTGATAGGCAAAAGTACAGGCAGGGAATAGGCAAAAATGAGTTGTTAGTGAGGATGGACAAAAACTACGATACACGGGAGGACTAATATGGAAATAAACAGAGCTCCAAATAGAATGTGTAAAAAAACGAACAATACCTCACAATGATGGGGTGCATACTAAATAGTGTGTGATCATGACATACAGGTGTGTGAACAGGTGATCAGAATCCAGGAAATTGGGATCTGGAGAGTGAACTGCGCTCACGGGATCAATGTGTTTGAGGGTGTGAGCTGTAAAGTGAGCTGCATTCAGGGGATCTATATGTTTGAGAGTGTGAGTTGGAAGCAGACGTTACTGTGTGTGTGCGTGTGTGTGTGTGTGTGTGTGTGTGTGTGTGTGTGTGTGTGTGTGTGTGTGTGTGTGTGTGTGTGTGTGTGTGTGTATACGTATAGTATCCCTGGGTACAAGGCAGTGTTTGTAAGGGTATCTATCATGGTTCCAGAGAGGCCTGGAGCTGGACACGCACGCCATCCGTCACTATGCTGCTGTCCTGGGGCTCAGATGGCAGGTGAGGGCCCTGTTTTCACGCCCCTGGAGCACACAGACAGCCAGGGTACACAATACGCACAACACAACAACACAGTAACAATTACACTGTACACAATTACACACAAGGCACGACACAGGAGGTTGGTGGCTCCTTAATTGGGGAGGGTGAGCTTCTGGTAATGACTGGAGCTGAATGACTGGAATGGTCATTCCATCAAACACATAGTTTGATACCATTAGCTCCGTTCCAGACATTATTATGAGCCATTCTCCCCTCAGCAGCCTCCACTTGCACAGAGACACAGAGAAATCTGCAAACAGACACATGGTGGTTGTATTACACAGTCACACAACAAGACAAGACAGACAGCTATGCCCTCCGACGAACCTTCAAACATGCAAAGTGTCAATACAGGACTAAGATTGAATCGTACTACACTGGCTCTGACGCCCGTCAGATGTGGCAGGACTTGCAGACTATTACGGACTACAAAGGGAAACACAGCCGAGAGCTGCCCAAGTGACACGAGCCTACCAGACGAGCTAAATAACTTCTATGCTCGCTTCGAGGCAAGCAACACTGAAGCATGCATGAGAGCATCAGCTGTTCTGGATGACTGTGTGATCACGCTCTCCATAGCCGATGTAAGACCTTTAAACCGGTCAACATTCTGGGCCACTCAGGAGTGCGTGCTCAGTCCCCTCCTGTACTCCCTGTTCACCCATGACTGCATGGCCAAGCACGACTCCAACACCATCATGAAGTTTGCCGACGACACAACAGTGGTAGGCCTGATTACTGACAATGATGAGACAGCCTATAGAGAGATGGTCAGAGACCTGGAAGTGTGGTGACTGGATAACAACCTCTCCCGCAATGTGATCAAGACAAAGGAGATGATTGTGGACAACAGGAAAAGGAGGACCGAGCATGCCTACATTCTCATCGATGGGGCTGTAGTGGAGCAGGTTGAGACTTTCAAGTTCCTTGTTGTCCACATCACCAACAAACTATCATGGTCCAAACACACCAAGACTGTCGTGAAGAGGGCACGACAATGCCTATTCCCCTCAGGAGACTGAAAATATTTGGCATGGGTCCTGAGATCCTCAAAAAGTTCTGCAGCTGCACCATCAAGAGCATCCTGACTGGTTGCATCACCGCCTGGTATAGCAACTGCTCGGCCTCTGACCGCAAGACACTTCAGAGGGTAGTGTGTATGGCCCAAAACATCACTGGGGCCAAGCTTCCTGCCTTCCAGGACCTCTATACCAGGCGGTGTCAGAGGAAGGCCCAAAAAATTGTCAAAGACTCCAGCCACCCTAGTCATAGACTGTTCTCTCTGCTACCGCACGGAAAGCAGTACCGGAGCTCCAAGTCTAGGTCAAAAAGGCTTCTTAATAGCTTCCACCCCCAAACCATAAGACTCTTGAACAGTTAATCAAATGGCTACCTGGACTATTTGCATTGTCCCCACCCCACCGCCATTTTTACTCTGCTGCTGCTCTCTGTTTATTATCTGTGCATAGTCACTTTACCTCTACTTAAATGTACATATTACCTCAATTACCTCAACTATCCGGTGCCCCCGCACATTGACTCTGTACCGGAACCCCCTGTATATAGCCTCGCTATTGTTATTTAATTGTTGCTACTTAATTATTTGTTCAATTTTAATTATATTTTAATGTATTTTTTATTCTTAGAACTGCATCGTTGGTTAAGGGCTTATAAGTAAGCATTTCACTGTATGGTCACTCCCTCACTCACTCACTCACTCACTCACTCACTCACTCACTCACTCACTCACTCACTCATTCACTCACACACACACAACACAAGACAGCAAGACTTCATAAAGAGAGCCAGGCCATTCAATACTCACTCACTCACTCACTCACTCACTCACTCACTCACTCACTCACTCACTCACTCACACACACAACACAACAAAAGACAGACACAGACACATAAAAGGTCAAACTTCTACCAGATGCTTACACAATGGCCTTTTAGTGATTATGTAAATCACTTAAATATGGAATTGTTTCGTCTATATTTTTCATGTAGCTGTTTCGTCAAAGCTACTCTTAGGATCTGCTGTTTCGTATCAACTATAACATGGACGTCCTCTGAGAGACACAGATTGTGTCTGCAGACACAGCCCACCGGCCGTTAGCTAATCCTGGCGGGCCTCAATACACTGAGGGGAGAAGTTCCGTGGCAGATACACTCTCTCTAACAGCAAAGACCTCATTATGATCAATCGTCACAGTTTGTGTGCTGCCTAGTGGTTTTCCTGGAGAAGGAACAATAATCATAATATATTCAGTGACGCCCTGTTCAAATAGGAAACACAGTGGATGATGCCAGAATTATAGATATGATGATAAAGCAAATGTATGACCTTTAAAATGTTAAACTCCGAATCGATAGATATGACATTGAAAATGATCCACGTGGACATAAAAGTGAAAGGATGGCTAAACACAATACAATCAGCTGGTACTCTAGAGCTACACTGGAGTGGGTTAAATACATTGTTCTTCAGACATATCTCCTGCCGCAGCTTTTGTCCTACCAAACCAAACTTTAAACACATTCATAATCTCTTTCTGCCACGGCTTCTCCCCAAAGTGCTAACCATCAGGATGAATTCTGGATGCAACCTCTCAAAAAAGGTGATACTCAGCATCTAGTGAGAGACTCATTACTTCACCCCCAGCGTTGAATAATGAGGCCATTATGGAGATGTAACCCATAGGATAGGGGAAGGGCCTTCATATCCCTCCGATGGAAAACAGTGCTGAGCTGTTATCTCCCACTGCAAAGGAGAATGTACAGTATGGCAGTGAGTGGCTGCTTCTAAAGAACCTGTTGACGTACATATGAGTGTGCTGACAAAGTTGTGGGCAAAGAGAGACAGGTTACCCTACGATGGCAAAGAGAGACAGGTTACCCTACGATGTCAAAGAGAGCTGTTCGGTAAAGAAAGAGTCTGGTGGGTTTTTGTCAGAAATGGTCTCCGTAACGTTGTTGATAATGCGGGGAATCTCCGTCATCTAACGTGTAATTCCATCTGTATTATCAAATAATTGGGCAAATGAAAAGCAAAGTCTCATTTTCACCTGTCCTATCAAGTCATTGCAGATGACGGAAAGGAGAAGAAGCAGCCACTCAAAACGATTTAGCTGCAGCCCCTGACTCCCCTCTGAGCTTGATGTCAGATCTCAGCATGAGGAAATGGTGTTTTAAAGTTCTGGGAACTCCCTGGGGTGGCCTGGTTCGTTATCATAGAAGATGGAGAGAGAGAGAGAGAGAGAGAGACAGGGAGAGAGAGAGGGAGAGAGGGAGAGAGAGAGAGACATAGAGAGAGACAGAGAGAGAGAGAGAGAGAGTGAGAGAGAGAGAGAGAGAGAGACAGAGAGAGAGACAGAGAGAGAGACATAGAGAGAGAGAGAGAGAGAGAGAGAGACAGAGAGAGACAGAGAGAGAGACACAGAGTGAGAGAGACGCAGAGAGAGAGAGAGACAGAAAGAGAGAGAGACAGAGAGAGAGAGAGAGAGAGAGAGAGAGAGAGAGAGAGAGAGAGATTAACACTGTCTAAACTCAGTCTCTGATTGAGGTGCAAAGTTGTGGTAATATAATTAAGCCACCTGTTTTTTGTTGCCATCTGCTTCTTGTCAAGGCTTTCCTACTCATGTAGGGGACACAGTCTTTTTTTTTCTACCGACCAGTGTTGAAGCAGCGGTACTAAATGTGCATAAAAGGGACTAACATACATAATTCATAAAGAGGGAAGAGAGCAAGACAAGTTCTGAATATCAAAATGTGAATTCTAATATGTTTAGATAGATCTGAACTGGACAGATCAAAGCATGTCCTTGGGTATTGAATCTTCTTCAATTTACAGTATTTCAAGAGTCAACGGAATATTTCTTGATTGTCTGTTGTCTAAAAACTCATGTGAATAACCCAGTGAACATAGTAGACAGTAAAGACACCAGCAACACCAGCGACCCACCCTTCCTCTGACAGGATCTCTACAGGAACCCCAAACTCCAGCAGAGAAGCGGTTTAATGTGTGGGTGTTAAACCTGATGCATAAAACATCAAATAAAGAGATAATTCTGCCATGCTCCTTACGGACCCAGAATTCTGCATGTGATTTACTGCCTGCATCAATTTCCCTGCCGTTACAAGGCTACTTCCATTTACAATGCCATCTCAGACCCTCAACTGTGACGCCAATACCAAAACACAGTGGGAAGATTAATATCGTCTCATCTTCTAACTTGTTGTCCAGAGCAGACTCACGGGTAAGGCCTTCACCATCCGGGATTAATGGGCACCACGCGTTAATCTCTGTGGTATTCAGACGTCACACTCTTGATCCTCAGGATCCTAATCTCCTGCTACAACCTCTTTACTTCGCAATTTCCTCTAAAAAATATAAACGATTTAGTTTGACATGCGTTGTATTGGAGAAAGACCTACGCAGTGTACACAGAGGTGTCCAGAATAGGATAGGGAGGGGGAGGGGGGTTTGTCCTAACTCAAATCAAAAGGAGACATGTTTTCCCCAATCTGAGCGGTGTTAGTCTTCCTGAAACCTCACTTCTTACAGACAGCATTTAGAATACGTTTCCCCTCGTGTGTGAATTTGAGCGGAGTAGGCCTACTTTCTGAATGGTTTGTTTTAGAAATAGAGGATGGATCAGAAGGCTTGACAGTCTAATACACCACATGGGGTACAGAGAGAAGGAACTGGTTGTTATGACAACAACATGCTTCAGAGAATACATACCGCAGATAAGCGAAACCCAATCCACTCTACTGCTAATGTTTCCCATGAATGTTTGAAGAGTATTGCTGACTCAACGCAGTGACGGAATCTGAGAAAGAGGACACCATAGCAAAAGGAGTTATGGGGCCTAAGACAAATTACATTTGTCACATGCTTCGTAAACAACAGGTGCAGTGAAAGCAGTCAATGAAATGTCAAACCTACTGAGAAAAGAAAATGGGTCGGAAATTGATCAAATCCTTCAAGAAAATGATTTGTCACCAAGGCACAGTGTGTGTGTGTGTGTGTGTGTGTGTGTGTGTGTGTGTGTGTGTGTGTGTGTGTGTGTGTGCATGTGTGTGTGTGTGTGTGTGTGTGTGTGTGTGTGTGGGTGTACTTCTCCAAACATTGTCAAAAAGACGGTAAAGCACAGCACCATTTGAACACAATAACACTATATATCCCTGAATGCATCCGTGTTTGTTCTCTTCCCTATACGGGACCATTTGAACACAATAACACTATATATCCCTGAATGCATCCGTGTTTGTTCTCTTCCCTATACGGGACCATTTGAACACAATAACACTATATATCCCTGAATGCATCCGTGTTTGTTCTCTTCCCTATACGGGACCATTTGATGTTGTTGATAAATGATGGCTCTCAGGAAGCATGAAAGATGGAAGACAGCTATAGGAAGGCAATTTGAGCTCCTCTGTCATTACCAATGCATGAGGCCGACACAGAGTACTTAAAAAATAGTATCCATGCCATGAATTATCACGCTGCTTAACTAATTGGTTAGGGAAATAATTAACAAATGAAAGTTATTTTATGGCATATCACACTCTCCCTCAAAGGGAACAGCAGCAACAAAACTTTAATCCCAATGCTGAAGGCAATAATCTTTAAAGGTGCACTATGTGGAAATGGGTCCTCCATTTCCTGGTTGCTAAAATTCTAATAGTTTGCCAAATTTCAGATTATGTGACAAAACAAGCAAGTATAGTGTAGAGAATCATTTCACCATCTAACACGCTGAGAAATATATTTTCCATATGCAAAAATATTGTATTTGAGCTATTTGAAGCTGGTGTACTAAACTAAAGGTAAAAGACACAAAAACGCACATAGAACAGATCAACTTCTTAAACTTGCTTTCAATGAGAATGACAGATCTATAACTCATATTTCTATGTGCATTTGGTCAGGTCGCCCAAAAAGTTACACATTGCAGATGAAGGTTTACCTGGACACGGTTAAGATTCTAGAATCATGGGGTAAAGAACACGGAGTTCCAGCTCACTGGAATCTAAATGGCAGATATGTCCTATCTGATAATGCTGCAATAACATATCGATCAGGTTTGGCCATAGAGGTGCATGAGCTCAATATAAACTAGGCTGAAAAGCCTGGCAGAAATGCACCAGGGGGGAATTGAGAACCAGGGGGTGTATTCAAATGTCAGCTGGGACTCATCCCCAACCTTTCCAATAGACAGATGCTGAGATAGATGGATGCCTCGCTGACAGAGACTATGATTGGACCTGAAGCATCCTCAGAAATATCACCTACATCTTAAAGGGGCAGGCAATCTGCAGTTGATACATTCATTTTTTGACTTTTAAATTAATTAAATATACCCATTAATTATTGAAGAATGTTAAATCCTTCTTGAGCTTAGTTCAACTCTCAAACCCCATCAGAACCCAAATTATACGCTCAAATCAAATCAAATTGAATGTTATTGGTCCCATACACATGGTTAGCAGATGTTACTACAGGTGTAGTGAAATGCTGGTGCTTCTGGTTCCTACAGTGTAGTAAAATCTAACAAGTAATATCTAACAATTCTAAAACAACTACCTACTACACACAAATCTAAGAAAAGGAATGGAATAAAATATATACATAGAAATATTTTTTATTTTTTTTTATCTAACCTTTATTTACCTAGGCAAGTCAGTTAAGAACAAATTCTTATTTTCAATGACGGCCTAGGAACAGTGGGTTAACTGCCTGTTCAGTGCAGTGGATGAGCGATGTCAGAGCGGCATAGGCAAGATGCAGTAGATGTATATACAGTACATATATATATATTTAAGTGGCGTTATTAAAGTGACTAGTGATCAATTTCTTTGTGGCTAATGATTTCATGTCTGTATGTTGGCAGCAGCCTCTCTGTGTTAGTGATGGCTGTTTAACAGTCTGATGGCCTTAAGATTTAAGCTGTTTTTCAGTCTCTCGGTCCCAGCTTTGTTGCACCTATACTGACCTCGCCTTCTGGATGATAGCGGAGACAGGCAGTGACTCGGATGGTTGTTGTCCTTTATGATCTTTTTGGCCTTCCTGTGACATTGGGTGCTGTAGGTGTCCTGTAGGGCAGGTAGTTTACCCCCGGTGATGCGTTGTACAGACTGCACATACCCTCTGGAGAGCCTTGCGATTGTGTGCAGTGCAGTTGCCATACCAGGCAGTGATGCAGCCGGACAGGATGCTCTCGATTGTGCATCTGTAAAAGTTTGTGAGGGTTTTGTGAGGGTTGTGCCTTCTTCACCACGCTGTGTGGGTGGACCATTTCAGTTTGTCTGTGATGTGTACGCCGAGGAACTTAAAACTTTCCACCTTCTCCACTGCTGTCCTTTCGATGTGGATAGGGGGGATGCTCCCTCTGCTGTTTCCTATGTCCAGATGGGATAGGGCAGTGTGCAGTGTGATAGCGATTGCATCGTCTGTGGACCTATTGGGGTGGCAAGCAAATTGAAGTGGGTCTAGGGTGTCAGGTAAGGTGGAGGTGATATGATCCTTGACTATCCTCTCAAAGTACTTCATGATGACAGAAGTGAGTGCTACTCATTTAGTTCAGTTACCTTTGCATTCTTGGGTAAAGGAACAAGGGTGGCCATCTTGAAACATGTGAGGACAGCAGACTGGGATAGGGAGCGATTGAATATGTCCGTAAACACTCCAGCCAGCTGGTCTGTGCATGCTCTGAGGACGCGGCTAGGGATGCCGTCTGGGCCGGCAGCCTTTCAAGGGTTAACACTGTTAAATGTCTTTATTCAAGTCGGCCACGGAGAAGGAGAGCCCACAGTCCCTGGTAACGGGCCCCGTCGGTGGCTCTGTGTTATCCTCAAAGAGGGCAAAGAAGGTGTTTTGTTTGTCTGGAAGTGTGTGTTACTCCAATGCTTGTAAATGTTATAGATAAACACCATATAGATAAAACTATAATTTTGATATCATGGATGGTCAGTCCTTGCTTCCACACCTATGTCTATCAATTGTCCCCCACAATGAAATCGGGGAGGGGACTGTGGACCTGTCTCTGTCCGTCTGTTATTTGTGCATTAGTGACACGCGATATCTCAGACAGCACTGTCGTGATTTTGACTAAAGTTGGGTGAATGCTGTGTCTTCCCACCGAGATCAAGCATTTGCAGATGGTGGCACTATAACAATAACATTTTGAAAGGTCACGCCCCTCACCCCATTTGATCTAAAGTCATGAAATTCAGGACGTAGGTCCCTCTCTTTACAAATAACAAAATTCCTTCATGGATTTTCTGCCATTTTGAATTTTGTGAAAACACTTAAAATGTTACTCTTCTGGCACTGAATGACCGATCTGTACTAAACTTCATATGTGGCATCTATGGACAAAAGTCTCTCGTCACTGTATTTTCCAAACTAGTACCCAAAACAACATGGCTGTTATTGACCAATAAACATTCACGTGGGCGTGGTCTGGCACAAATGCATATAACTCAGTCAAGTATATTCTTATTGTAACAAAATTCGCAAACACTGTTAAGGCTCAGCATATGCAAGAACATTCATATTGACCACACAGAGGCACTAATTGGTCATGTGGAGGGCTCTGATTGGTCACATGGAGGGCTTAAACATTGTTATTGTCCCCCATGGTGAAATTGGAGGGGGACTATGGCTCTGTCTCCATCCATTTGCACGTTAGTCACATGCAATATTTCAGACACCACCGACATAATTTTTACAAAACTTGGGTGAATGATGCGTCTTGCAACAGAGATCCGGCATTTCCAAAATCACAATGATGGGCCAGGGGCATAATCAACTGAAATTCCAAACTTTGAACAAGAATATCTCCTATCCCATTTGAGCTTGAATTGCTGTCACTAATTGACCCAAGAAGGGATGGAGAAAGAGGGTGAGAGAGAGAGAGAGAGAGAGAGAGAGGGGGTGAGAGAGAGAGAGAGAGGGTGAGAGAGAGAGAGAGAGAGAGAGCGAGAGAGAGAGAGAGAGAGAGAGAGAAAGATAGAGGTAGAGGTAGATAGAGAGAGAGAGAGAGAGAGAGAGAGAGGGAGGGGGGTAGAGGTAGAGAGAGAGAGAGAGAGGTAGAGGTAGAGGTAGAGGTAGAGGTAGAGAGAGAGAGAGGTAGAGGTAGAGAGAGAGAGAGAGAGAGAGAGAGAGAAAGAGAGAGAGAGAGAGGGTTTATAATATGTGTCTTGCATATATTGTAATGTGCTGCTCTCGGCTGCAATAGTTTTTACAGGGTCATGTGAGATCTGTGTAAATGATAAACCAGACTGTACATGTACACACAGTTCAAACCACTGGGGAGCACCACAAATAGACTTTCCCAACTACGGAGACGATTGTCCATAATCCAAGCCACCACCGTGCTTCTACGTCTGCATTGCTTGCTATTTGGGGTTTTAGGCTGGGTTTCTGTACAGCACTTTGTGTCACAAGGGCTTTATTAATACATTTGATTGATTGATTGATTGATTTTGAGAAAAGGCATAAAAGGGTGTAAACTAGAGAGAGGAATATGAAAACCATTAACACTTCTCTCCTTCACAAAACACAAAACTCCAACACATACCTTCATTTGTTCGAATTGAGTGTTTTTCAGTTCTTCAGACCATTCCAATATTGAAACTGTGACCTCTCCAGACTGAAGGCCTGACTGAAGAGATCAATGTGAGTGACGTGACCCCCCTCTGAGAGCTCCAGACTGAAAGCCTGACTGAAGAGCTCAATGTGAGTGACCTGACCCCCTCTGAGATCTCCAGACTGAAAGCCTGACTGAAGTGCTCAATGTGAGTGACGTGACCCCCCTCTGAGAGCTCCAGACTGAAAGCCTGACTGAAGAGCTCAATGTGAGTGACCTGACCCCCTCTGAGAGCTCCAGACTGAAAGCCTGACTGAAGAGCTCAATGTGAGTGACCTGACCCCCTCTGAGATCTCCAGACTGAAAGCCTGACTGAAGTGCTCAGTGTGAGTGACCTGACCCCCTCTGAGATCTCCAGACTGAAGGCCCGACTGAAGAGCTCAATGTGAGTGACCTGACCCCCTCTGAGATCTCCAGACTAAAAGCCTGACTGAAGAGCTCAATGTGAGTGACCTGACCCCCTCTGAGAACTCCAGACTGAAGGCCTGACTGAAGAGCTGAAGAGCTACCCCCCCCCCCCCCCTCCTTCTGAGAGCTTCGACATGTTTGTTAGATAAGCCTTTTCACGCCACATCCCAGACTGTCACTGGTCAACCTTATTGGACGGATAAATATTTTCTTGCCGGAGCCTTCACACATATCATTCTGCATTTCTCCAAATAGATTAGGAAGATGAGCCTTATTTTTCTTTTTGCAGTGGTGTCAGCTGGGCCCTATTCATTATTGCATAGCGTGTGGCAGTCATACTGTGCTGAGACGGCCTGCATTTGACCCATGCCATGACCACAATTCTGCCACAGCCGCTGCAGGAAGACACGCAAGCTTCAGTGAGAGAGAAAAAGAGAGAGAGAGAGAGAGAGAGAGGGAGAGGGAGAGAGATAAAGAGAGAGAGAGAGAGAGAGAGGGGTAGAAAGGAGAGGGAGATAAAGAGAGAGAGGGGAGGGGAGTGAGATTTAAACAGGTGTTTAGAGAGAGCGGAAGAGAGGGAGAGAGGAGAAAGTAAGAGAGAGAAAGAGAGAGGGAGGGGTAAAAAGAAGAGGGAGAGAAAGAGAGAGGGGAGTGAGGGCGAGAAAGAGAGGGGGGAGGGAGATTAAAACAGGTGTTTAGAGAGAGCAGAAGAGAGGGAGAGAGGAGAAAGAAAGAGAGAAAGGTGGAGGGAAAGGGAGGGTAGGTTGGTAGATGAAAGCATGCATGATCTACCGCCAACCTCCTCCAGGCGCTAGAGTAGAAAAAGTACTGACTTTATCAATCAATCACAATCAGCTAATTGTAGCATTCAAATCATGGCACGGCTGGAGGTTAATGAAAATTACACTTTCGACTGACATCTGATCCCGTTAGATGAGGTGTCTGAATCCTTACAGCCTGTCAATTATGTTTCCTCCTGAAAACTCTCAGCTCTTTGAAAGATAACGTATGTGTGTTTAATCCTACCTGTCATAACACAGGTAGTGTTAATTATGTAGCTTTATCCTGAGGGTTACAGCTACTGTACACGGCAGCCTGATGACGGACCATGTTCAGTTAGTTATAGCCTTTTGATTTGATTTTGTCTGACATCATTAGATGTGTTTTGTTTGTGGTATTCAATCAAATCAATCAAATAAAAACCAAGTCAAAGTGTATTTGTTATGTGTTCATGATACTCCTGGTGAACACAGAACTGAAATGCTGATTACAGGTCCTTCTCTCAACACTAACACAACAATCATTAGAATATCGACATCCGGCGCCGACAGAGATGGCCGCCTCGCTTCCTGTTCTTAGGAAACTATGCAGTATTTTGTTTTTTGATGTGTTATCTCTTACATTGTTACCCCAGGAAATATTAGGTTTTATTACATACAGCCGGGAGGAACTATTGGATATAAGAACAACGTCAACTTACCAACATCATGACCAGGAATACGACTTTCCCGAAGCGGATCCTCTGTTTGGTCCACCACCCAAGACAATGGATCGAATCCCAGCAGGCGACCCAAAACAACGGCGCAGCAGAATAGGCAGACGGAGCGGTCTTCTGGTCAGGCTCCGTAGACGGGCACATCGCCCACCGCTCCCGAGTCTACTACAAGCCAACGTCCAGTCTCTTGACAACAAGGTAGACGAAATTCGAGCAAGGGTTGCCTTCCAGAGAGACATCAGAGATTGTAACATTCTCTGTTTCACGGAAACATGGCTCACTCAGGATAAGTTATCAGAGTCAGTACAGCCACCTGGTTTCTTCACGCATCGCGCCAACAAAAACAAACATCTCTCTGGTAAGAGGAAGGGCGGGGGTGTATACCTTATGATTAATGAGTCGTGGTGTGATCATAACAACAAACAGGAACTCAAAGTCTTTTTGTTACCTGACCTAGAATTCCTTACAATCAAAGGCCGACCGCATTATCTACCAAGAGAATTCTCTTCGATTATAATCACAGTCATGTATATTCCCCTGAAAGCGCGAACCACTGCTTTAAAAACTTCTTAGGGATAGGAGGCAGTATTTTCACGTCCGGATAAAAAGCGTGCCCAAAGTAAACTGCATGTTACTCAGGCCCAAAAGCTAGGATATGCATATAATTGGTGGATTTGGATAGACAACACTCTAAAGTTTCTAAAACTGTTAGCATAATGTCTGTGAGTATAACAGAACTGATTTGGCAGGCGAAACCCTGAGGACAAACCATCCAGGGGGAAAAATATTGAGGTCATAGTATTTCTCTTTTTTTCTATTGAAAGCCCTATTTAATATGAACCTGGTTTCAGTTCTTATGGCTTCCACTAGATGTCAACCGTCTTTAGAAATTGGTTGATGTTTTTATTTTGAGAAATTACGAAGTACGGCTGTTCTTTGTGAGTGTCAAGCCAAGTGGACTCTACTGTTTGGTTTGCGTGAACTGGAACGCGCTTCACGTTGTTTTAATCCGGTATTGAACACAGTATATCCCGTCTTAAATTTGATCGATTATTTACGTTTTAGGATACCTTAACTTATTTGATATAAGGGGCGCTCTTTTAATTTTGGGATAAAAAAAACGTTCCTGTTTTAAGCGCGATATTTTGTCACGAAAAGATGCTCGACTATGCATATAATTGACAGCTTTAGAAAGAAAACACTCGTTTCCAAATCTGCAAAGATATTGTCTGTGAGTGCCACAGAACTGATGCTACAGGCGAAACCAAGATGAAATTTCAAACAGGAAGTACCCCCAGATTTTGAAGGCGCTGTGTTTCAATGAGTCCTTATATGGCTATGTATGGGTCACGAATGAGCTTAGACTTTCTGTCGTTTCCCCATAGTGTCGACAGCATTGTGACGTATTTGTAGGCATATCATTGGAAGATTGACCATTTTACACTACATATACCAGGTGGCCGCTTGGTGTTCTCCGTCGCAATTATTGCGTAATCTCCAGCTGCATGTATTTTTCTGTTTGCTTCCGAGGAGAAACCCAACTGCCACAAATGATTTATCATCGAATAGATATGTGAAAACACCTTGAGGATTGATTCTAAACAACGTTTGCCTTGTTTCTGTCGATATTATGGAGTTAATTTGGAAAAAAGTTTGCCGTTGTAATGACTACATTTTCGGGTGTTTGTCTTAGCCAAACGTGATGAACAAAACGAAGCGATTTCTCCTACACAAATAATATTTTTGGAAAAAATGAACATTTGCTATCTAACTGAGTCTCCTCATTGAAAACATCCAAAGTTCTTCAAAGGTAAATGATTTTATTTGAATGCTTTTCTTGTTTTTGTGAAAATGTTGCCTGCTGAATGCTAGGCTTAATGCTATGCTAGCTATCAATACTCTTACACAAATGCTTGTGTAGCTATGGTTGAAAAGCATATTTTGAAAATCTGAGATGACAGTGTTGTTAACAAAAGGCTAAGCTTGTGAGTCAATATATTTCTTTCATTTCATTTGCGATTTTCATGAATAGTTAACGTTGCGTTATGGTAATGAGCTTGAGGCTATGATTACGCTCCCGGATACGGGTTTGCGCGACGCTAGAGGTTAAGTTGGATTGGGAATGTGGTTTGAAATGTTTGGACCAAGTTTACAGGTAACTTATTAGATACTTTTTAGTCATGTTGGGTGAGTTGGAACCGGTGTATTTCTGAATCAAACGCGCCAAATAAATTGACATTTTGGGGATATAAAGAAGGACATTATCAAACAAAAGGACCATTTGTGATGTTTCTGGGACATTTAGGAGTGTCAACAGAAGAAGATCTTCAAAGGTAAGGCATTTATTGTATTGTTATTTCTGACTTTTGTGTCGCCATCTGCCTGGTTGAAAATATTTTCCATGTATTTGTATGCAAGGGCGCTGTCCTCAGATAATCGCATGGTCTGCTTTCGCTGTAAAGCCTTTTTGAAATCTGACGGCTAGATTAACAAGAAGGTAAGCTTTATTTATATTTTTGTATTATACTTATATTTTCCCGGTTATCTTGAATATTGATATTTCTGTA
>NC_092151.1:87781538-87881538 GCF_045791955.1 Oncorhynchus clarkii lewisi | reverse complement strand
AGAGAGAGAGGGAGAGGGAGAGAAACAGAGAGTTTATGATGTGCACTGTCCCTGTAAAAAATATAAATAAACAACAAAAAAAACTCAAAAAAGAGAGAGCGAGAGAGAGAGACTGAGATCAGAAGTAGCTCATCTCTAAGGAGAGAGTCACACGCAGGCACAGAAGAACCCAGAAAACGAGTTGTTGAAGGATTATGATTTATGAATCAGGTTGAGTCTTGTTTCAACACCAGGTGATTCTGCATCCCAGTTTCCCAACCTGCTGCTACTCTGATGACAACAACATCCACAATATTCAATAGTGTACCACTAACTTTTTATTTCTAGGGCTCTAATAATTGCAATAGATTATACAGTATAATGTAATCTTGTTTGGTTTTCTTAAATGGAACAAATGATTTCACTAAAGACTGGTTTACAGTTGGTCTACGTGCATGCAGATGAGGGCATATGGGGACAGGAACAGTGAAGGCAGATATACTGTTAGCGGTACACTGATGTCTACAGACAGTCTGCATTTTAGCATGAATGAAATGTTGTTTTGGCACGGTGATGGTCTACTAAAGACATGTCGTTACAGCCTGACAGACGGACTACAAACCAGCCTTAAGGATTCTGCTTGATACTCACGCAATATATTCACATGATACCTGTTTGTCAATATCACTTCCGTTTTAATGTCAGATCCAGAAATAGAATCCATCTAAGTATTGAGTCGATGGTGGCGCTCTAACGTTCTCAGCTATTACTATCGTAAACAAATAGGAGTCAATCTCCCAAGGTGCTACTTCAATCAACTGCAGATAAGGGAAACCACACAGCAGGGTTTCAGGTTCTTTCACTGGTTATATAACGGTGGCCTACTACGTCTGAACCCTTCTAACAGTTTCAGTGGATGGGGCAGCACGCTGAAGTTGATAGTAGGCCTACCAATTATACAAACCTCCAGGTTTCACAGCTGCTTGCCTCTCTAATGAGTTAACTGGCATGAATCTCCCTGTGTTGAAAGGCCTTATTAAAGTGCACAGTACTAGAGGGGACACACACACATTAGTGAACGCTTCCCAATGCCTGTGATGTCCACACTATCTCATTATACTGTGAGGAACTGATGCCACATGAAAACAGAGCCCCTTTCTATGAAAGTCCTTTTCTGTTGGAGGAATACAGTCGTATGTAATCTGGAGAATTAGCTGATGCCTGTAAAAACCTTCTCTTCCCAGCAGGCCTTTTAGCTCTGCTGGAGATGGCCGCTGCCATCTGGGGGAGGAAACCAAAGCGTGACTATTCTGTTTAGAAGAGACCACGATGATAGTGAACGGAAATAGGTCGGGAAGGAAGGAAAACGAGGGCCATACCCCATTACCCATAGTAAAAGAGGGCCAAATCCCATTACCCATTATTAAAATAGGGCCAAATCCCATTACCCATTATTATAAGAGGGCCAAATCCCATTACCCATTATTAAAAGAGGGCCAAATCACATTACCCATTATTAAAAGAGGGCCAAATCCCATTACCCATTATTAAAAGAGGGCCAAATCCCATTACCCATTATTAAAAGAGGGCCAAATCCCATTACCCATTATAAAAAGAGGGCCAAATCCCATTACCCATTATTAAAAGAGGGCCAAACCCATTACCCATTATTAAAAGAGGGCCAACTCCGATTACCCATTATTAAAAGAGGGCCAAATCCCATTACCCATTAATAAAAGATGGGGCCATACCCCATTACCCGTTATTAAAATAGGGCCATACCCCATTACCCACTATTAAAAGGAGGGCCATTACCCATACTAAAAGAGGGCCATACCCCATTAACAATTATTGAAAGAGGGCCAAATCCCAGAACCCATTATTAAAAGAGGGCCATACCCCATTACCCATGATTATAATAGGGCCATACCCCATTACCCACTATTAAAAGGAAGGCCATTACCCTATTACCCATTATTAAAATGAATACTAATTAACCCATTACCCATTATTAAAGGAGGGCTATTACCCCATTACCCATTATTAAAAGGAGGGCCATTACCCCATTACCAGTTATTAAAAGAGGGCAATACCCAATTACCCATTATTAAAAGAGAGCCATTACCCCAGTGCCCGTTATTAAAAGGAGAGCCATACCCCAGTGCCCGTTATGAAAAGGAGAGCCATACCCCAGTGCCCGTTATTAAAAGGAGAACCATACCCCAGTGCCCGTTATTAAAAGGAGAGCCATACCCCAGTGCCTGTTATTAAAAGGAGAGCCATACCCCAGTGCCCGTTATTAAAAGGAGAGTCATAACCCAGTGCCCGTTATTAAAAGGAGAGCCATACCCCAATGCCCGTTATTAAAAGGAGAGCCATACCCCAGTGCCCCTTATTAAAAGGAGAGCCATACCCCAGTGCCCGTTATTAAAAGGAGAGCCATACCCCAGTGCCCAGTATTAAAAGGAGAGCCATACCCCAGTGCCCGTTATTAAAAGGAGAGCCATACCCCAGTGCCCGTTATTAAAAGGAGAGCCATACCCCAGTGCCCATTATTAAAAGGAGAGCCATACCACGTTATTTAAAGGAGGGCCATTACCCATTATTAAAAGAGAGCCATTACCCCATTACCCATATTAAAAGAGAGCCATACCCCAGTGCCCGTTATTTAAAGGAGGGCCATTACCCATTATTAAAAGTGTCTGCTGCTCAATTTATGATTATCCAGGAACTTGCAAATTCAACTTAATGTCAGAGTGAGAATGTCTAATTACAGACAGAGGGTTCCTCTCATCTACAGGGTTCTTTCATGCCCTTGCAAGCTGTAGCCCTCCATCACTTCCTCTTCCTCTTCTCCCTGTTGAGAGCAGAGCAGCCGCCTTGTGGTCTTTTGTTCTCTCTGGTTCAAAAAGCCCT
Organism: Oncorhynchus clarkii lewisi; assembly: GCF_045791955.1. NCBI lineage: Eukaryota > Metazoa > Chordata > Actinopteri > Salmoniformes > Salmonidae > Oncorhynchus > Oncorhynchus clarkii. Next base: position 87,878,643 of record NC_092151.1, on the reverse strand, counting down.
GATACCCCTGAGACGCTGCGCAAAAGAAACGCTCCACGCTAAAACAGCAAAAACTTTTCAAGATTTGGGGGAATGACTCCTCTGTCTCCTCTATCGGAAATAGGTTGGGAAGGAAGGAAAACGAGGGCCAAACCCCATTACCCATTATTAAAAGAGGGCCAAACCCATTACCCATTATTAAAAGAGGGCCAAATCACATTACCCATTATTAAAAGAGGGCCAAATCCCATGACCCATTAATAAAAGATGGGGCCATACCCCATTACCCGTTATTAAAATAGGGCCATACCCCATTACCCACTATTAAAAGGAGGGCCATTACCCATATTAAAAGAGGGCCATACCCCATTAACAATTATTGAAAGAGGGCCAAATCCCAGTACCCATTATTAAAAGAGGGCCATACCCCATTACCCATGATTATAATAGGGCCATACCCCATTACCCACTATTAAAAGGAAGGCCATTACCCTATTACCCATTATTAAAATGAATACTAATTAACCCATTACCCATTATTAAAAGGAGGGCTATTACCCCATTACCCATTATTAAAAGGAGGGCCATTACCCCATTACCAATTATTAAAAGAGGGCAATACCCAATTACCCATTATTAAAAGAGAGCCATTACCCCAGTGCCCGTTATTAAAAGGAGAGCCATACCCCAGTGCCCGTTATGAAAAGGAGAGCCATACCCCAGTGCCCGTTATTAAAAGGAGAGCCATACCCCAGTGCCCGTTATTAAAAAGAGAGTCATAACCCAGTGCCCGTTATTAAAAGGAGAGCCATACCCCAGTGCCCGTTATTAAAAGGAGAGCCATACCCCAGTGCCCGTTATTAAAAGGAGAGCCATACCCCAGTGCCCGTTATTAAAAGGAGAGCCATACCCCAGTGCCCGTTATTAAAAGGAGAGCCATACCCCAGTGCCTGTTATTAAAAGGAGAGCCATACCCCAGTGCCCGTTATTAAAAGGAGAGCCATACCCCAGTGCCCGTTATTAAAAGGAGAGCCATACCCCAGTGCCCATTATTAAAAGGAGAGCCATACCACGTTATTTAAAGGAGGGCCATTACCCATTATTAAAAGAGAGCCATTACCCCATTACCCATATTAAAAGAGAGCCATACCCCAGTGCCCGTTATTTAAAGGAGGGCCATTACCCATTATTAAAAGAGAGCCATTACCCCATTACCCATATTAAAAGAGAGCCATAACCCAGTGCCCGTTATTAAAAGGAGGGCCATACCACGTTATTTAAAGGAGGTCCATTACCCATTATTAAAAGTGTCTGCTGCTCAATTTATGATTATCCAGGAACTTGCAAATTCAACTTAATGTCAGAGTGAGAATGTCTAATTACAGACAGAGGGTTCCTCTCATCTACAGGGTTCTTTCATGCCCTTGCAAGCTGTAGCCCTCCATCACTTCCTCTTCCTCTTCTCCCTGTTGAGAGCAGAGCAGCCGCCTTGTGGTCTTTTGTTCTCTCTGGTTCAAAAAGCCCTGATACCCCTGAGACGCTGCGCAAAAGAAACGCTCCACGCTAAAACACCAAAAACTTTTCAAAATTTGGGGGAATGACTCCTCTGTTTTCAGAAGGAATGCCTACGTGAATTGTACTCAAATTTACTTGAGCTGCAGTAAGTAAACAAACATTATGCGGTTGTTTTTTGAAAACAGGAATACTGCAGTTCATATGAAGGGCAAACACAGCACGTTTAAAATGCAGCAACAGTCGGAGTCAATAATAGCTCATGTCAAAAATACCGTTTTCATATTCTCATAATGTACATCACTTCACTACAGTTCCTTGTGACTGTGTGTGTGTGTGTGTGTGTGTGTGTGTGTGTGTGTGTGTGTGTGTGTGTGTGTGTGTGTGTGTGTGTGTGTGTGTGTGTGTGTGTGTGTGATTGTGTTCAAGACCACTAGGGTAACAGATAGACTCCTCCCTCCTGCCAAGTCCATTGTTAACAAAGTGTACTAGCTCCGGGGTCGCTCACAAAGCCACTCCAAACACTTAATCTTATCTACTGTGCAGTGGACTGTCTTCACACAAACCTCTCTTGGAGCATGGACATATGTTGAGTACTCTTGGTCCCCCCCAAAATGAAATCTCCTTACTGGTGATAAGCCCTGGCAGTGGAGTCAGTAGTGTGCACACAACTGTGTCCAAACCTATTACCACACACCAGCAGCAGTCTCTACCCACCAGCCATTGCTGTTTCACTTCCTTACTGGATGTTGCCTTTCACTGATGGAAGCAAGCTGCTCAGATCTAACTTGTGTTGTCGAGGGAGAAGAGGAGGGGGAGAGAGGATGGGAGATAATGGATGTACAGTGCCTGAAAGTGAGCCGAGGAACAACAGATTTAAATGTTTCTGTATTCTGCCTAGTATGGATTCAGACAGCTATGGTATTATGTTAACAAATGTGTGTCTCTCCTGTATTTCACAATACTCTTGCTGTCATTATGCTGAAATGGCGATTAATTACTAGGTGACATCATTGTAATTACCAATTGACCAAGTAAAAACGTGTAAGGTACATGTGAAAAGGTTAGCAAGGGGCCATGTTGGTAATCTCATAAACAATCATACAAATGACACCTGATGGACAGTAAACCACCCTTCTCATTTTCATAAAAACACACCATTTCAAGTCTCTCTCTCTCTCTCGCTCTGTCTCTCTCTCTCTGTGACTCTCTCTCTCTGTGTCTCTCTCACTCTCTGCGTCTCTGTGTCTCTCTCACTCTCTGAGTCTGTCTCTCTCTCTCTGTCTCTCTCTGTGTCTCTCTCTCTCTCTGTGTCTCTCTGTCTCTCTCTCTGTGTGTCTCTCTCTCTGTGTGCCTCTTCCTCTCTGTGCATGTCTCTCTCTCTGTGTCTCTCTCTCTCTCTCTCTCTCTCTCTGTGTGTCTCTCTCTCTCTCTCTGTGTGTTTCTCTCTCTCTGTCTCTCTCCCTCTCTCTGTCTCTCTCTCTCTCTGTGTGTGTCTCTCTCCATGTGTGTGTCTCTCTCTCTGTGCGTGTCTCTACAAATGACACCTGATGGACAGTAAACCACCCTTCTCATTTTCTTAAAAACACACCATTTCAAGTCTCTCTCTCTCTCTCTCTCGCTCTGTCTCTCTCTCTCTCTGTGACTCTCTCTCTCTCTGTGTCTCTCTCACTCTCTGCGTCTCTGTGTCTCTCTCACTCTCCGAGTCTGTCTATCTCTCTCTGTCTCTCTGTCTCTCTCTGTGTCTCTCTCTCTCTCTGTGTCTCTCTGTCTCTCTCTCTGTGTGTGTCTCTCTCTGTGTGCGTCTCCCTCTCTGTGCGTGTCTCTCTCTCTGTGTGTCTCTCTCTCTCTCTGTGCGTGTCTCTCTCTCTCTCTCTCTCTGTGTGTTTCTCTCTCTCTCTGTCTCTCTCCCTCTCTCTGTCTCTCTCTCTCTCTCTCTGTGTGTCTCTTTCTATGTGTGTGTCTCTCTCTCTTTCTATGTGTGTGTCTCTCTCTCTGTGCGTGTCTCTACAAATGACACCTGATGGACAGTAAACCACCCTTCTCATTTTCTTAAAAACACACCATTTCAAGTTTCTCTCTCTCTCTCGCTCTGTCTCTCTCTCTCTCTGTGACTCTCTCTCTCTCTGTGTCTCTCTCACTCTCTGCGTCTCTGTGTCTCTCTCACTCTCCGAGTCTGTCTATCTCTCTCTGTCTCTCTGTCTCTCTCTGTCTCTCTCTCTCTCTCTGTGTCTCTCTGTCTCTCTGTGTGTGTGTCCCTCTCTGTGTGCGTCTCCCTCTCTGTGCGTGTCTCTCTCTCTGTGTGTCTCTCTCTCTCTGTGTGTGTGTGTGTCTCTCTCTCTCTCTCTCTCACTCTCTCTGTGTTTCTCTCTCTCTGTCTCTCTCCCTCTCTCTGTCTCTCTCTCTCTCTGTGTGTCTCTCTCTATGTGTGTGTCTCTCTCTCTGTGCGTGTCTCTACAAATGACACCTGATGGACAGTAAACCACCATTCTCATTTTCTTAAAAACACACAATTTCAAGTCTCTCTCTCTCTCTCTCTCTCTCTCTCTCTCTCTCTCTGTGTCTCTCTCTCTGTGTCTCTCTCTCTCTCTCTCTCTCCGTGTCTCTCGCTCTCTCTCTGTGTCTCTCTCACTCTCTGCGTATCTGTGTCTCTCTCACTCTCTAAGTCTGTCTCTCTCTGTCTCTCTGTCTCTCTCTCTGTCTCTCTCTCTGTGTGTCTCTCTCTCTGTGTCTCTCTCGCTGTGCGTCTCTGTCTCTCTCTCTCTCTCTCTCTCTCTCACTCTGTGTTTCTCTCTCTCTCTCTGTCTCTCTCTCGCTCTCTGTGTCTCTCTCTCTCTCTGTGTCTCTCTGTCTCTCTCTGTGTGTGTGTCTCTCTCTCTCTGTGTGTGTCTCTCTCTCTGTCCGTGTCTCTCTCTCTGTGCGTGTCTCTCTCTCTGTGTGTGTTTCTCTCTCTCTCTCTGTCTCTCTCTCTCTCTCTCTCTCTCTCTCTCTCTCTCTCTCTCTGTCTCTTTCTCTCTGTGTGTCTCTCTGTCTCTCTCTCTGTGTGTGTCTCTCTCTGTGCGTGTCTCTACAAATGACATCTGATGGACAGTAAACCACCCTTCTCATTTTCTTAAAAACACACAATTTCAAGTCTCTCTCTGTGTCTCTCTCACTCTCTGCATCTCTGTCTCTCTCTCTCTCTCTGCGTCTCTCTCTCTCTCTCTCTCTCTCTTCAGGTGATAGTGTGAATACCAGCTAACTTTCTGTGATAGCATGTGTGACCACGGTGGGAATACATAACATTTCCACCTAAGGGTGATTTGAATAGGCAAGCACACAGTCACTGATAAGGACTGCCTGGCTCAATTCATCCATACCCATGGCAAGGCAATCAAAGTCTCATCAGAAATACCCCTCGGGAATCAAGTCTATGGCAATCACTGATACAGGAAAACACAATCATGTGTGGAACCACAAACAGCAGTTGTGGCCCTGTGGTTATAGATTTGCAACCAGGGCACAAAAAAATAATACAAATTAGACCAGATTAAAATTATCCTCCTGATTTGAATAACAAATAAATAGGCTTGTAGACCACACTAACAACCTCCATGTTTTACCAATCACCTGAGCAACAGATTTTCAGCACAGATTTTCAGCAATAGATTTTCAGCAATAGATTTTCAGCACAGATTTTCAGCAACAGATTTTCAGCACAGATTTTCAGCAATAGATTTTCAGCAATAGATTTTCAGCACAGATTTTCAGCAACAGATATTTAGCAACAGATTTTCAGCACAGATTTTCAGCAATAGATTTTCAGCACAGATTTTCAGCAACAGATTTTCAGCACAGTTTTCAGCACAGATTTTCAGCAACAGATTTTCAGCAACAGATTTTCAGCACAGATTTTCAGCACATATTTTCAGTATAGATTTTTAGCACAGATTTTCCAGCATGTCAAATACAGCCCAAATGATGACAGCCCTAATATACATTTTCCCCTGCCAGTCGGCATTTCAACCACTATGAACTATGAACTATGAACCACCTGAACCTATAGCATCTGAGGATCTATAATCAATACACTGTACAGCGTGAAAGGGACTGGTCCCAGCGACATGCATAGCAACAAGACCCGCTGGGGACAAACAAAGAAAATGAATCAGATTAACAGTCCACTTTACATTTAGAGTACACATTACATTTGACTTCTTTACACCTGATTTACGTCTATGTGGTATGCACAATACAATACAATGCTAACAAACTCAAATTAGAGATAATTGGAGACAATTGGAGATAATTGGAGATACATTTTAGATAATTTGAGACACATTTTAGATATTAGGAAATAATTGGAGAACAGTTGAGATAATTGGAGATAATTGGAGATAGAGTTAAATGGAGATAATTGGAGATCAATTTGAGATGATTGGAGAAAAAATTGGAGTAATCCAAAACAATAATTGTAGGGTGTACTGCAATCCTGTATTTACGTTGTTTCAAAACATGGAACAACAACATTAGATGAATGACGTCACCCAGGATCCTACAGAAAACCAATTACAGCCCCTCTATCTCCAGTCCACTAACATTTTTAAACAACCATTTCCCTTTATGTTCATGACACATCGCTTTGACAGTGGCCAAGCAATCATTTTAGACTTTGATTAAACATCCCACTAAATTACTCATCATTACAAAAGCCCACAGATGAACTGGCTTCCAAACCGTTGGATTCTTGATTCCCAGCTCCGCCTTGGTGCAGATGGGTGGACATTAATCAAGGGCCTGGACAGGTTTAGGAGAACGCACGTCATATTCCTGTGATGTATGGAAGACCAGGGGATCTATGGAAAACATAATTACTATGTTATCGATTCACGTGAAATCCGAGAGAAAACTGTGAGCTAAATCTCTGCCAATGCATTGGTCCAGCTACGTTCCTGGGTTCCAGTGAATGTCTTCTGTACACCTTCAAGAAAACACAATGAAACTCACTTCTGTTGTTTATGGATTGAAAATGGGGAAGTCGTCCTGAGAGTGTATATTATAACTGTCAAATACCTCCAGTTATTGAACTGCAGATGTGAATTGGTTGTGAGAGTAGCCTAATTATGTTATTCCGTCCAATGAAAATCATATTTGACAGAAATTATTTAGGACTGGATCAGCAGCGTGAATCCACAAAGGGAAATAAAAGAGGACATCGGGAAATATCTCGCTATCTCGAAAATGTTTCCTGTTTTTTGAGAAGAGTGTGATTGTTACCATGTACAGTTATGTAATGTCCCAGTGAAAATGAATCACAGTCAAAACTTCCCATTCTCAGCAGCTTAGGACCACTAACAGTGAGGAATGAATCCTAAATGGACATCCTCACAGGCAGCTCACGCTATCCAAACATCTTCCTGTAGGTCAGTTGTTTTTCTTTCTCCCTATCGTTCGCCAATATTACATAAACATTTTTTATGATTTCACTCGCAAAATGGATTATTTTAAATGCGGTCACAAATCTGCCCTTTCAAGTGATAGGCATCTGACAGCATTGGCTGACATTTCAAAGTTTATCATTCTGCCCGCTATACGAGTAATAACCATGACAACAACAGCCGTCGTGCTTATCGTGTATCTGCAGCACCAAGGATGGATTCAGCGGTGAGGATCCTCGCAGACAAACACAATGAATTGAGGCCTTGGAGGTCTTCACCTTTTTTTCTTTTGCAATAAAGACGGCCAAAGTGAAGCCTGTCGATATGGCTGTTGGTGGTCCAGCAATGCCTTCATAATAAAACCACCTTTGAGGCTGTGGAAAATCCCATCTCATAATCTGTGTCCTAAGACTAAGGTAGGTTCATTGTTGGCTGTATTGCTGTGGTGAGATACTATCTATGGAATAAGGAACTTTTGTGTTCAACTCAATGTTTAAAAATAATAAACTTTTATGGTCCTTGGTACCATACACGGAAATAAAGAGAAGGCTGAATATAATCTGGATATGTTTCATAGTTTAAATCAGAGATAGACAGGTTTTGACTAGCCTAGATATAATCTATCTGGACACTGATTCAAATGAACGAGAGAGCCTCTACCATGTTCTGGCCTGTATGGCTGACTTACAGTGAGAAGGAAAGGCTCTCTTGTTATAATGTTTGTTCATATTCCCCTCTCTCCGCCAGGATAGGCCGTCATTGTAAATAAGAATTTGTTCTTAACTGACTTGCCTAGTTAAATAAAGGTTAAATAAAATAAAAAATTAACATTTCCCCTTGCCTCCAGAACACATACTGCAAAAATAACACAGAGAAAAGGTTCCTCCTCTTAAGAAGACCAGTTATAGTGTAGAGACCACTCTCTAACTACACTCGACCTCTCTCTCTCTCTCTCTCTCTCTCTCTCTCTCTCTCTCTCTCTCTCTGTGTGTGTGTCTCTCTGTGTCTCTCTGTCTCTATTTCTCTCTCTCTCGCTCTCTCTCTCTCTCTCTCTCTCTCTCTCTCTCTCTCTCTGTCTCTATTTCTTTCTCTCTCGCTCTCGCTCTCTCTCTCTCTTTCGCTCTCTCTCCCTCTCTCTCTGTCTCTCTCTCTCTGTCTCTATTTCTCTCTCTCTCTCTCGCTCTCTCTCTCTCTCTCTGTGTCTCTCTGTCTCTATTTCTCTCTCTCTGTCTCGCTCTCCCTCTCTCTCTGTGTCTCTCTCTCTGTCTCTATTTCTCTCTCTCTCTCTCTCAATTCAATTCAATTCAAGGGGCTTTATTGGCATGGGAAACATGTGTTAACATTGCCAAAGCAAGTGAGGTAGATAATATACAAAAGTGAAATAAACAATAAAAATGAACAGTAAACATTACACATCTCTCTCTCTCTCTCTCTCTCTCTCTCTCTCTCTCTCTCTCTCTCTCTCTCTCTCTCTCTCTCTCTCTCTCTCTCTCTCTCTATTCAATTCAATTCAATTTGTTTTATTGGCATAGCGTAACAATGTACATATTGCCAAAGCCTACTTTGGATATTTACTATATTATCAAAATTGTGAACGGGACAACAGTAACAACAATAACCAACGGTGAAAATAACCATACATTCAACAATAACAATAAGCATACAGTAGAGGATATGTGCAGGTTGATTGGTCTGTCAGACACTGTCCTTCATCTTATGGCAGCAATGTAGTGTGCATCCAACCCACAGCTCTCTGCATCCTCCCCCAACAGGACGGGTAGCCTATTCTCATCAGAAAGGTCTTCGAAACCTTGAATCAAGGCTTAACATTTGGGGAAATTACACTCTCAAATTGTTTTAGATTTTTTACATTTTGTAAGGAAATGCAGCTATGCCTCAGGTTCTGCTGTGGTGCAGTGGTTGCACAGCCTTTCCTCTACAGGAAGCCAGGTTTTCCTGTGTCTACCCCTCTCAATGGCAACGTTGTGCTCACTGAGCCTGTACTTTTTTTTGTAAGGTTTTGATCAGTAACCATGGTCAAATAGTTAGCCATGGTGTACTGTCGATTTAGGGCCAGATAGCACTGCATTTTGCCTTGTGCTTGTGTTTCCCAATAAGCAGTGTAGTTTTGTTTTGACTGTGTCGTACTTTGTTTTATTTTGATTGATTGGATGTTCTGGTCCTGAGGCTTCAGTGTGTTAGTAGAACATGTTTGTGAACTCAGCCCCAGGACCAGCTGGATGAGGGGACTCTTTTCTTGGCATTGCAGGGCTTGGTAACGATATGAGAGAGAATCACCGTATTTAGATGTTTCCAAAACTTAATTGCTCTTTTTGAGTTTTTATTATTAGCGGATATTGGACTAATTCTGCCCTGCATGCATTGTTTGTGGTTTTCCTCTGGACATGTAGGAGAATCTTACAGAACTCTGCATGCAGGGTTTCAATGGGGTGTTTGTCTCACACCTCGCTGGCATAAAGTGCAATTGGTTCAATGACATATTCAATTAGTTTTAGACAAATTTTAATAGGTATTTCAATTTGAATTAGTTTTTTAATGGTGTAGAATGCCCTGTGTGCTTTCTCTCTCTGTTCATTCACTGCCTCATTAAGGTGTGCAGTTAAGCTTATTTTTAAACCTAAGTAATTGGAGTGTGTGCAGTTCCCTATATATGTTGTACCAATTGAGAACTTTGGTCTAATTATCTGAGATCTGGATCTTCTCTGGAAAATTATTATTTTAGTCTTTTTGGGGTTTACTGCTAGGGCCCAGGGCTGACAGTACTGCTCTAGCAGGTCCAGGCTCTGCTGTAGGCCATGTGCTGTGGTGAACAGCAGGCATAGGTCATCTGCAAAGAGTAGGCATTTAACCTCTGAACTGTGGAGACTAACACCAGGGGCTGAGGATTTTTCTAGAATAGTGGCCAAATCGTTAATGTAAATATTGAAGAGTGCAGGGCTCAGATTGCAACCCTGGCGAAGGTCCCGCCCCTGGTTAAAGGATTCTGTTATTTTCTTGCCAATTTAATGCTGCACATATTGCCAGTATATATTGATTTAATTATGTAAAATGTTTTACCCCCTACACCACTTTCAATAACTTTGTAGAACAGTCCTGTATGCCAAATAGAATCAAATTATCTTTCAGGGTGTGTAGGGTGTAAATATGATCAGTCATGCGATGTTTTGGTATAAATCCAATTTGGCTTTTACTCAAGACATTGTGCTTATTAAGGAAGTAAAGAACTCTTACATTTATAATATTTATAGTACATGTATAATACTACAGAAAGGTTACTGTTCACACAAATGCCTCTGTAATTGTTAGGGTCAAATTTGTCTCCGTTCTTAAAGTTTGGGGTTATGAGTCCTTGATTCCAGAAGTCAGGTAAATAACCTACACTCAGGATCAAATTAAACAGTTTTAAAATAGCATATAGACATTTTGCACTAGTGAGTTCGAGCATATCATTTAGTGAGCCATCAGGTCCGCATGTGTTTTTAAGTTTGAGGGCCTGAAGTTTCTTATAGAGCTTCAGGTCAGTAATTGGGGAGTCCAATGGATTTTGATTGTCCTTTATAGCGTTTCTAATCCTTTCAACTTCTCATGAATTTGGCATTGCTCTGCGTTTGTGTCAATTTGAACGGTGCAGTAGAGTGTTTTAAAATGGGTTGTCCATATGTCACCATTTTGTATCGCTAATTCCTCTTGTTTCGTTTTTTTCCAATTTTGCCAGAAGTTGTTTGTGTTTATGGACTCCTCAATTAGTGTCAGCTGCTTGCTGTTGTACTGTGCTTTTTTGGATCTGAGTGTACGTTTATAGAGTTTTAAAGTCTCACAGTAATGAAGGAGTAATTCACCATTATTTGAGTCTCTGTAGTTTTGGTTGGATAGTGTTCTAAGGTTTTTCTTTATAATCTTACAAACTGCATCAAACCAGTTGTCAAATGTGGTCTTTAAAAAAAAAGTTTTAATACATTTCAGTTGTACTTCTTTTGCCATTGGCCTGAATATATAGTTTATGTTTTTTACTGCGAGATTGATTCCTTATTTACTGTGAGTGATAGTGGTATCCAGAAAGTTATCTAAGCGTGTTTGGATATTTTGGTTAAAGGTTGCATTTTAGTGGCCTCCCGGGTGGCGCAGTGGTTAAGGGCGCTGTACTGCAGCACAAGCTGTGCCACCAGAGACTCTGGCTTCGCGCCCAGGCTCTGTCGCGACCGGGAGGTCCGTGGGGCTACGCACAATTGGCCAAGTGTCGTCTGGGCTACGACATCTCATCCTTGTCTCATCGCGCACCAGCGACTCCTGTGACGGGCCGGGTGCGTGCTAACCAAGGTTGCACGGTGTTTCCTCCGACACATTGGTGCGGCTGGCTTCCGGGTTGGATGGCGCTGTGTTAAGAAGCAGTGCGGCTTGGTTAGGTTGTGTATCGGAGGACTCATGACTTTCAACCTTCGTCTCTCCCGAGCCCGTACGGGCTTGTAGCGATGAGATAAGTTAGTAGCTACTAAACAATTGGATACCACGAAATTGGGGAGAAAAAAAAGGTGCTTTTTGGTATTCTTCTGTGCTGTTTTGATGAATTTCTGATGTTGTATAGCTTACTCGGCTGTGAATGTGTGGTTGTTTCCATGTCTGTTCTTTTGAGGAACAACGTAACTTGGCTGTGATCGGACAGAAGTGTTAGTGGCTTGACAGTGAATGAGCTGAGAGAGACTGTGGCCAAGAGGTGAGCAATAGGTGAATCTCCCCAAAGAGTCCCCCTGTAACCTACCATTGACAAAGTACAGACCCAGGGTTCTACAGAGCTTCAACAGATCCCTTCCGTTTTTGTTGATGGTGCAGTTACTGTTGTTTCTATGGGGGAGATGAAGGCAGTTAGAAACAGTATAGCCTGTAATAAAGCTGTCCCCTTGTGTGGTCGTTAGATCATGTAATGTTCCTGTGCTCACATTTGTGTCCCCACAGATGAGCACATTTCCCTGGGCCTGGAAATAGCACGTCTTTTCCTCAAGAGTGGGGAAGATCTCCTCTGAGTAATATGGGGATTCTGAGGCGGGGATATACAGTATATTGCGCAAAGGAACACATCTTTTTCTGTCAGTACAAGTTCTTTGTCAGTTTTAACCAAATGTGATATTTACCAATTTTGAGGGGATCAATTATATTTTGTAGTTTGGATTTGTACCAAATGATCAGTCCTCCAGAGCCTCTATTGACAGAGCTGTGTTTCTGTGATGGCACAATTACCTTTCTGTAGCCTGTGGGACAGTGAGTGACAATGTCAGACTTACACCATGTCTTTAAGATCTTTGAGATGTTTGTTGAACTTCAGTGCTAAACTCTTCAGTCCAAAGGTTGTTAAGAGTGAGATAAACAGGATAACAGCTAACTAATGTTCTGTTATGTATAAAGTTAAAGTCGGAAGTTTACATACACTTAGGTTGGAGTCATTAAAACTTGTTTTTCAACCACTCCACAAATTTATTGATAACGAACTATAATTTTGGCAAGTCGGTTAGGACATCTACTTTTTGCATGACACAAGTAATTTTGTAACAAGCACCTACGTCTCCTAGAGATGAACTTACTTTGCTGCGAAAAGTGCAAATCAATCCCAGAACAACAGCAAAGGACCTTGTGAAGATGCTGGAGGAAACAGGTACAAAAGTATCTATATCCACAGTAAAACGAGTCCTATAGCGACATAACCTGAAAGGCCACTCAGCAAGGAAGAAGCCACTGCTCCAAAACCACTATAATAAAGCCAGACTACGGTTTGCAACTGCACATTGGGACAAAAATTTTACTTTTTGGAGAAATGTCCTCTGGTCTGATGAAACCAAAATAGAACTGTTTGGCCATAATGACCATCGTTATGTTTGGAGGAAAAAAGGGGATGCTTGCAAGCCGAAGAATACCATCCCAACCGTGAAGCATGGGGGTGGCAGCATCATGTTGTGGGGCTGCTTTGCTGCAGGAGGGACTGGTGCACTTCACAAAATAGATAGCATCATCAGAAAGGAACATTTTGTGGATATATCCCAAGACATCAGTCAGGAAGTTAAAGCTTGGTTGCAAATGGGTCTTCCAAATGGACAATGACTCCAAGCACGCTTCCAAGGTTGTGGACAACAAAGTCAAGGTATTGGAGTGAACATCAGAAAGCCCTGACCTCAATCCCATAGAAAAGTGTGCAGATCTGAAAAAGCGTGTGCGAGCAAGGAGGCCTACAAACCTGACTCAGGTACATCAGCTCTGTCAGGAAGAATGGGCCAAAATTCATCCAACTTATTGTGAGAAGCTTGTGGAAGGCTACCCGAAACGTTTGACCCAAGTTATAATTTGAAGGTAATGCTACCAAATACTAATTGAGTGTATGTAAACTTCTGACCCACTGGGAATGTGATGAAAGAAATAAAAGCTGAAATAAATCATTCTCTCTACTATTATTCTGATATTTCACATTCTTAAAATAAAGTGGTGATCCTAACTAGGATTAAATGTCAGGAATTGTTAACTGAGTTTAAATGTATTTGGCTAAGGTTTTTGTAAACTTCTGACTTCAACTGTATGTGCATTATATTTGCAAATTATAAATATCTCTTTTTGATATGTGATACTCTATGTCTAAAATATTATCTGAAGCATCATATGGGCCCCTAGGTAGCCGAGTGATTAGTGCGTTGGGCCAGCAACCGAAAGGTTGCTGGATCGAATCCCCAAGGTAAAACTCTGTTGTTCTGCCCCTGAACAAGGCAGGTAAGCCACTGTTCCCTGGCAGTCCATTGTTGTAAATAGGAATTTGCTCTTAACTGACTTGCCCAGTTAAATATATATTTTTTAAATATATCTGCAGTATGCTAACTGTACGTCATCAGAAAGGTGACCTACATAAAGGCAATGTGTGGTCTAAAGTGTGACTTCATCCATCCTTTTGGATTCTCTCCGGAGAGGGGACTGTGTTGACCCAGACTTCACGTCACCATCGTTGACTGACTGTTCAGTCCGCCTCGAGCAAAACTAATGCCCAGAAAAAAAGGAAAAACAACGACAATTGAAATGCCAAAAAATTATGCAGAGCCTTCAAAACATGAAGCAAACTAATGGTCTGACCCATGCATGCCATGAATTTTAAGAATGATATGCAAAAATAAGTAATCACAACAAAGAATACCTAATGGGCATTGCTTTGCTATTAGACAATTATAATGGTATGTTTACAAAAGCTGTTTTCTGAATTCTGCTAGAAAATGCACAGCATTTCTCCATAGAAATCGCTGTGCCTTCAAACCGTCCAACAGTAGATTTTGCCTCAGGGTGTGTAGGACTGAGAAATTAGATGAGTCCAATTAAAATGTTACAATCATGTTGTGATGTTACACAACCCATTGAAAACACAAACCAATTAAGACTTACTTGAAGCTTATATACACTGAACCAAAATATAAATGCATTGTGTAAAGTGTTCTATGTTTCATGAGCTGAAATAATAAATCCCAGGAATGTTCCATATGCACAAAAAACTTATTTATCTCAAATGTTGTGCACAAATTATGTGTATTTCTGTCTGTATTAAAGTCCTTTTGTGGGGAAAAGTCCATTCCTGTTGGCTGGGTCTGGCTCCCCAGTGGGTAGGCCTGGCTCCCAAGTGGGTGGGCATATGCCCTCCCAGGCTGCAATATAGCTGAACCCCTGCCCAGTCATGTGAAATCCATAGATTAGGACCTCATTTATTTAGTTCAATTGACTGATTTCCTTATATGAACTGTAACTGGGTAAAATCTTTGAAATTGTTGCGTGTTGCGTTTATATTTCTGTCATTGGCGACCCCTCCCACCCTCTACAGTCCTCCACATCCAACCAGAACCCAAATAAAGTGCATGTCAAACTATCCCTCTCAACACTGCCTGGACTGCGCCAAAATGCAAACTCCTTCCGTTTGAGTAACGTTTTAATATTTTTTTTATTTAATCAGTCCGAGAAGATTCCCTCCGGCCGGTGTTTCAGAATGCCCATGGCCAAGAAGAACGTGTTCAAACATTCATTCCTTCCTTGTGCTGTTGGACTATGTAACGGCTGTTGGAAGGAGAGGACCAAGGTGCAGCGTGGTACGTGTTCATGCTTTTATTAGAACTGAACACTGAAATAAGAAAAATAACAAAGAGAACCAAAACCAAAACAGTCCTGTCAGGTGCAGAAAGACACAAAACAGTCCTGTCAGGTGCAGAAAGACACAAAACAGTCCTGTCAGGTGCAGAAAGACACAAAACAGAAAACAACTACCCACAAGACACAGGTGGGAATAGGCTACCTAAGTGTGGTTCTCATACCAGAGACAACGATAGACAGCTGCCTTTGATTGAGAACCACACCCGGCCAAACACACAGAAAACATAGAACACAAAAACATAGAATAAAGAACATAGAATGCCCACCCCAACTCGCGCCCTGACCAAAACCAAAGTAGAGACATAAAAGGATCTCTAAGGTCAGGGTGTGACAGACTACTAATACAAAGTAAATTGTATTGGTATATGTACTTATATATCTAGTGCAGTTGGGACAGCGGTCGGTTGTGAGTGAATGTATTAATGTCCTCTATGTTGTTAGTGTATGTAACATGATGGACTGACTGGTTTAAATGTGTATGATGTTAAAATGCACAGTATGTGTATGTGATCCTTTTAATGGAAGGTGATGACAAACAAAAATGTCCATCCTGGATGGACAATAAAGTTGTATTCTATTCTATTCAGTATACAGTACATAATAGATTTTCCCAAAGGACGTACACATGTGCATTCGTGAATGTGAGCCTGAACCAGTTACACTTCAACTGTGTATAAACCATAAGGCATCCTCAGAGGCTGTGAAAATGGCGCCCAATAACAGTTACAGGGTCAAAGAAGACATCCAACCAAGCACATACTGCAACGAAGAGAAGATGTTTTGATCAATTCTCAAATATATGCACAGGTCAAAAGGAGGAATGGAATTCCTGACCGTTTCTATCTTATCGCCAGATGGATTTTAGAGGCTCACAGGAAAAATGAGGGCAGCATAAGGCTTATCTGGTCTGGTCCTTAGGAGCTTGTAAAACAGGGCTGGAACAAGTGTAATCTCTGCAGTGATAGATTATAGTCCTACCTGTCTGTGGTGCTAGCTCAGGATTCACGCTAGCCAAGCAAGACAATGAGAACATTCTCAAGCATGACATAGACGCCTCACGTTACAAAAGACTCACCTTTTAAATTCGCCTCACTACAACAACTACAGGGAATATATTTTATCATGATGAATGAGTGGAGAAGCCCAGTACCACATAATGCATCACTATGGCTTCTCAGCTGTTTTCTACATCAGCTCATACAATACTGTACCTCTTTGACAAAACCAACCCACAATCTCTAGTTGGAAAAAAATTGGAAAGAGTTAACCTGACCTGTTCAATTAGATTGTTATATTTAATTTTAGATTGTGAGACAATACTTAGCATCTAAGAATAACCAGCCTGAACGAGGTGTTGTTTCAGCTAGTGTAATGTCTTAGCTAAGTATTGCCTGGTAACATTAAACTCATTTTTTTCGTAGCCTGACCCATGAACCCAGGTCCTTGGAAGGTGTTCTGTACATCTTTCGGGACATTTGGCAAATACAGCTTCTCTGTCATCATTTATTATATAAAACTTAACATCCTAACATAAAACCACAAACAGCTTTAAAACCAATGAAGGAAAAGCTGGTAATGATTTACATAACCAACACAGCTGGATAAACATGATGTAATAGCTACATATCCTATTGTGTCATATCATGTCAGATGTTTCTTGGGTAAGCAGCAGCCCAATAGAGAGCATGTTTTTTGCCAAAACTATATTTACCCTTTTTGTCTGAAGCTATACCCACCCACACAAACTCTCACAGAATCATGATAAATCTTTGGTCTTTTTCATTTTGTTTGATTGGAGACAGGTCAGGATAATCCAGGCATTATATTCCCCGGCAGCACCACCATATTGCTAGGTAACTGTATCACGTACGTATGAAAGGGACATCAGTATGCTATTCCCCATTCAGGAATGTGTTTTTTGTTCCGTTTCTATTGAGTAGGTTCATAGGCCAGCTCCACATGCATTCTGGTCGAGTGTTGTGTTCAATTGGGTGAAATAATGCTGCTTGCCTCCCCAAAAAATACGTCAATATAAAAGGAAAGAAAAGAGGGAGATCTAACTAGCACATTCATTAAACCTGGAAGAGACAGCTTATGCTTTCTTTCTAGTCCTATTCCTTTCTTCAAAGGCAGCCGTCCGCTTGGCCCTTTCAGGGGCTGGGAGATAAGAACAATAGGAAGTGCTACAAAGCAGATTAATGAGGAGAGAGCTGTTTGAAAGGCCATTAGAAAGTATATCTTATTAAATGCCCCGCCACTGTGTGTCTGTCTCCTAACAGAGCAAAGCACTTGGGCTTTTCAACAGGCCCTATTGTCATCACCATCAGCAACCTGAGACTCATTGGAGATAATGGGGGGAACCGTGAGTTGGGCTGTTTTGGTGATAATTGAGGATAATTCACGCAAACATGGTCTGAATGAGATATTATGATGTCTCGGAACTGAAGAAAGGGAAAAGGAAGGAAAGAACCTTGCTGATGGAAGTCTGCTGTCACAGAGTGTTATGTAAGCCATTGTAACTATGCCAACACCCGTCTGCCCTCCAAAATGAATCAAAGCAAAACCCTGGATCTAATATCAGACGAGGTCTTTCAACGCACAAATATTATCTTTCCAGATCATCTTCGATTGATTTCTTGTCTGTTTTCCAATATCATGTTTGTCCCCATCTCTTCCTCCCCTTTCATTCTCAGTATTAGAAAAATAGGACACGATATGATTCATCTATTTTCTCTCTCTCTCTCTCTCTCTCTCTCTCCCTCTCTCCCTCGCTCCACCTGAGTTGATTCTCTGCCCTGTCTCATCACAGGAAGTAATTTGGGGAAAAGCCAGGCAGCATTAAACGATCTGAGTTGCCTGAGAGGATCAGATAAATCCCTGTGTTCAATAAACCAAAGCGCCTTTCCTGAACGCAATCATTCTTAACGGGCGTATGAGTGCTAATCCTAATCCCTAATATTTGCTATGCCCATCCCAGGAACCGTTGCCCGCTGACTGTCCAGCCCAATCTGTTATTAAAATAACATTGTGTAACGTGTGACTTAACACAGTGGCGTCTGTGTTGCCTGCTGCTAACAGCTGCCTCGGATCCACCGAGGTCACCCCATCGCTGGCTCTCGGCCGGCCACCCAAAGACGGCCTGGTGACAGTGTTTGCCAGACAGGCACCCAGCGTTCCTGATTCGACCCCGCTAACGAGTAATTACACCATCTGTCAAGTTATCGTCTCGCAATTATGGTTTATGACAGTTTAAGGCATCAGCCACCTAGTCTGGAGATGGAAGCCGACTCTCTGTTGTATCATATCATACCCCCTCCCAGATGACTGAATATCAAACACAGGTGATATTTCTCTTCCAATGGATTCTGAGTATCTTTATTCAGACATTATAGCCATGTGGATACTGAACAAATGACCTTGTCAGTCACATGACGTGTTCATTTGTTTCTCGCTTTAATCGCAGATTCTAAGAACAATCCATTGTCGGCAGAAACTTAAGCCATTAACCAGATAATAATTTTTTATCTAATGATGCCGCTCTGACTGACTTTCTCATTACCATTACTTCCTGAATAATGAATGCAACAGATGTATCCTTTTTGAAGTCCTCCCTACCCCAGAAAACCCAAACTATACACACAGTGGTATTTATAGGATGATAATATCTATTACCGTCATCATCAATGGCATCATAATCAGCATAAATTTCACAATCCGTCACCATATAGGAGTAAATGCACAGCTATTTTTACAACGATAATGGCAATAATTATCATCACCATAATCACTACTACAACCATCACCATTATAATCCTTCTCAATAGAATGTTCTAATAAGCAGCCCTCCCTCATTAGACAGCAGAGCCCCATGTGAAACCCTGAAGAGAGGCAGTGATGCTCCTCTGGGCGACAACATGAGGTTTCTGGAGGAGCGCCTTCTCCAATCCCGACGCAGCACGCCACGGCCACGCCAGGACATACTTGGCCCCTGGCATCTCCCAGTCTGGCGAGGGCGAGGGCACTACGGCATAGCAGGACTGATTGAGTCCAGAGAGAGTTTGTGCGCGCGCGCGCGCGTGTGTGTGTGTCTGTGTGTGTGTGTTTGCGTGCATGCATGTTGGCGTGCCCTCGCCCGCGAGTGTGTGTGAGAGAGTTCTACAGCATGACGCGTCCCAGATAGAGTCCAGAGCATTTCAGTTACCTGAGACAGCTCTGTCAGACTGCTCTGTCAGACTGCTCTGTCAGACTGCTGTCAGACTGCTCTGTCAGACTGCTCCGTCAGACTGCTCCGTCAGACAGCTCTGTCAGACTGCTCTGTCAGACTGCTCTGTCAGACTGCTCTGTCAGACTGCTCCGTCAGACAACTCTGTCAGACAGCTCCGTCAGACAGCTCTGTCAGACAACTCTGTCAGACTGCTCCGTCAGACAACTCTGTCAGACTGATACGTCAGACAGCTCTGTCAGACTGCTCCGTCAGACTGCTCCTTCAGACTGCTCCGTCAGACAACTCTGTCAGACAGCTCTGTCAGACAACTCTGTCAGACTGCTCCTTCAGACTGCTCCGTCAGACAGCTCCGTCAGACTGCTCCGTCAGACTGCTCCGTCAGACAACTCTGTCAGACAGCTCTGTCAGACTGCTCCGTCAGACTGCTCAGTCAGACAACTCTATCAGACAGCTCTGTCAGACTGCTCCGTCAGACTGCTCCGTCAGACTGCTCCGTCAGACTGCTCCGTCAGACTGCTCCTTCAGACAGCTCTGTCAGACAGCTCCGTCAGACTGCTCCGTCAGACTGCTCCGTCAGACAGCTCCGTCTGACTGCTCCGTCAGACTGCTCCGTCAGACAGCTCCGTCAGACAGCTCCGTCAGACTGCTCCGTCAGACTACTCCGTCAGACAGCTCCGTCAGACAGCTCCGTCAGACTGCTCCGTCAGACTGCTCCGTCAGACTGCTCCTTCAGACAACTCCGTCAGACAGCTCTGCTATGTAATTGAACCATTTCTGTTCATTATTTATTCAGTGTGACTGGGCCGTGGTTAGTTAAATCCTTAATTTCCCATTTTTCAGTGTTAATTCCCTTTAAACCGCAGTAATGTAAGGAACGTCTTCCAGAGGTTGTGTGTGTGGCCATGTGCACTGTGCAGGTCCTGGCTTAATTAACTAAAAGGGACTCAAATAAAACCCAGTCTGCCACCTAGGTCATTGTCGCCTTATTGGAGTCCTACTCAGATTTGATTTATCTTTCTGATCCGACATCACTCAAACTCTAATCCTCACCTCCTCTCTTCCCTCGCTCCCTGCACAGAAAGAGTCAGCCGTGTCCTCAGTCAGTACTGAGTCTGTACTGGATGTGAATCCATGTGGTTGGAGGTTATTTATGGGCTATGGTACTCTCACATATTCCTGTCTGCTCACTAATTTAAAAAAAAAAAACTCCCTGGGGGAATACATGCTCTTTCTGATGATGGCATGTCAGGGGACTCTCTCTATTGCTCTATCTTTCCATCTCTCTCTCTCTCTCTCTCTCTCTCTCTCTCTCTCTCTCTCTCTCTCTCTCTCTCTCTCTCTCTCTATATATATATATATATATATATATATATATATATGTAACCCTCTCTCTCTCACTCTCTCTCTCTCTATATATATATCCCTCTCTCTTGCTCTCTATCCCTCTCTATATATATATATATATATATCCCTCTCTCTCTCGCTCTCTATCCCTATCTCTCTCTCTATATATATATATCCCTCTCTCTCTCGCTCTCTATCCCTCTCTTTCTGCATAAGGGAGACATTACCGCATGTCTCTGTCCTGAAATCAGTCCCATGTTGATGGAGAGGGACACTGTTTTCAACTTCTAGATACTGCTAAATTCCATTACTATGCAATAACAAAGCAATTACTAAATCACTATGTAATACCATGTTGTCACTGCAGTAAATACAGTGTTACTACACAGGCCAAGAGGGATTTCTGTTTTTATTCTCTCACCAACTCAAGGATGGAACACAAATGGAGATGAAAACGTCATGTCCTCTGGAATCATCTTTTTCTGTTCTATGTTTCAACTCGAAAAATGTTTACCCTTAACTGCGTTTTAGATTTGACATTTTTGTCATTTAGCAGACATTTACAGTAGCAAATAGGATTAAGTGGGCACATCGACAGTAACCTTTTGGTTACTGGCCCAACGCTCTTTATCGCACGGCTATATGCCGCCCCATCAGCTTTCATAAAGGTCATCAAAATATATATATAGCAAAGAAAGAAAATATACATATTATGTATATACAGTACTAGTCAACAGTTTGGACACACCTGAAATAACACATATGGAATTATGTATTAACCAAAAAAAGTGTTAAACAAATCTATATTTATTTTAGATTTTAGATTCTTCAAAGTAGCCACCTTTTGCCTTGGTGACGGCTTTGCACACTCTTATCATTATCTCAACCAGCTTTACCTGGAATGCTTTTCCAACAGTCTTGAAGAAATTCCCAGATATGCTGAGCACTTGTTGGCTGCTTTTCCTTCAATCTGCAGTCCAATTCACCCAAACCATCTCAATTGGGTTGAGGTCGGGTGATTGTGGAGGCCAGGTCATCTGATGTAGCACTACATCACTCTCCTTCTTGGTCAAATACCTGTCACACAGCCGGGAGGTGTGTTGGGCCATTGACCTGTTGAAAAACAAATGACAGTCCCCCCTAAGCACGAACCAGATGGGATGGCGTATCGCTGCAGAATGCTGTGGCAGCCATGCTGGTTAAGTGTGCCTTCAATTCAAAATAAATCACAGACAGTGTCACCAGCAAAGCACCCCCACACCATCACACCTCCTCATCCACGCTTCACGGTGAGAACCCCACATGCAGAGATAATCTGTTCACCTACTCTGCGTCTCACAAAGACATGGCGGTTGGAACCAAAAATCTAAAATTTGGACTCATCAGACGAAAGGACAGATTTCCACAGGTCTAATGTCCATTGCTCGGGTTTCTTGGCCCAAGCAAGTCTCTTCTTCTTATTGGTGTCCTTTAGAAGTGGTTTCTTTAAAGCAATGCGACCATGAAGGCCTGATTCACACAGTCTCATCTGAACAGTTGATGCTGAGATGTGTCTGTAACTTGAACTCTGTGAAGCTTTTATTTGGGCTACAATCTGAGGTGCAGTTAACTCTAATGAACTTATCCTCTGCAGCAGAGGTAACTCTGGGTCTTCCTTTCCTGTTGTGGTCCTCATGAGAGGTCAGTTTCATAATAGCGCTGGATGGTTTTTGCAACTGACTGACCTTCATGTCTTAAAGTAATGATGGACTGTTGATTCTCTTTGCTTATTTGAGCTGTTCTTGCCATAATATGGACTTGATATTTTACCAAATAGGGCTATCTTCTTAATATAACCACAGCGCAACACAGCTGCATTAAGGAGTGATTCGACAAATTAACTTTTAACAAGGCACACCTATTAATTGAAATGCAATCCAGGAGAATACCTCATGAAGCTGGTTGAGAGAATGCCAAGAGTGTGCAAAGCTGTCATCAAGGTAAAGGGTGGCTACATTGAAGAATCTCAAATATAAAATAGATTTGGACTTTTTTGGCTACTACATGATTCCATATTTCATAGTTTGATGTCTTCACTATTATTCTACAATATAGAAAATAGTAAAAATAAAGAAAAACCCTTGAATGAGTAGGTGTGTCCAAACATTTGACTGGTACGGTACTTTTGTATATACAGTGCCTTGTGAAAGTATTCGTCCCCCTTGAACTTTGCGACCTTTTGCCACATTTCAGGCTTCAAACATAAAGATATAAAACTGTATTTTTTTGTGAAGAATCAACAACAAGTGGGACACAATCATGAAGTGGAACGACATTTATTGGATATTTCAAACTTTTTTAACAAATCAAAAACTGAAAAATTGGGCGTGCAAAATTATTCAGCCCCTTTACTTTCAGTGCAGCAAACTCTCTCCAGAAGTTCAGTGAGGATCTCTGAATGATCCAATGTTGACCTAAATGACTAATGATGATAAATGCAATCCACCTGTGTGTAATCAAGTCTCTGTATAAATGCACCTGCACTGTGATAGTCTCAGAGAGCATCATGAAGAACAAGGAACACACCAGGCAGGTCCGAGATACTGTTGTGAAGAAGTTTAAAGCCGGATTTGGATACAAAAATATTTCCCAAGCTTTAAACATCCCAAGGAGCACTGTGCAAGCGATAATATTGAAATGGAAGGAGTATCAGACCACTGCAAATCTACCAAGACCTGGCCGTCCCTCTAAACTTTCAGCTCATACAAGGAGAAGACTGATCAGAGATGCAGCCAAGAGGCCCATGATCACTCTGGATGAACTGCAGAGATCTACAGCTGAGGTGGGACAATCAGTCGTATATTGCACAAATCTGGCCTTTATGGAAGAGTGGCAAGTAGAAAGCCATTTCTTAAAGATATCCATAAAAAGTGTTGTTTAAAGTTTGCCACAGGCCACCTGGGAGACACACCAAACATGTGGAAGAAGGTGCTCTGGTCAGATGAAACCAAAATTGAACTTTTTGGCAACAATGCAAAACGTTATGTTTGGCGTAAAAGCAGCACAGCTGAACACACCATCCCCACTGTCAAACATGGTGGTGGCAGCATCATGGTTTGGGCCTGCTTTTCTTCAGCAGGGACAGGGAAGATGGTTAAAATTGATGGGAAGATGGATGGAGCCAAATACAGGACCATTCTGGAAGAAAACCTGATGGAGTCTGCAAAAGACCTGTGACTGGGACGGAGATTTGTCTTCCAACAAGACAATGATCCAAAACATAAAGCAAAATCTACAATGGAATGGTTCAAAAATAAACATATCCAGGTGTTAGAATGGCCAAGTCAAATCCAATCGAGAATCTGTGGAAAGAACTGAAAACTGCTGTTCACAAATGCTCTCCATCCAACCTCACTGAGCTCGAGCTGTTTTGCAAGGAGGAATGGGAAAAAATGTCAGTCTCTCGATGTGCAAAACTGATAGAGACATACCCCAAGCGACTTACAGCTGTAATCGCAGCAAAAGGTGGCGCTACAAAGTATTAACTTAAGTGGGCTGAATAATTTTGCACGCCCAATTTTTCAGTTTTTGATTTGTTAAAAAAGTTTGAAATATCCAATAAATGTCGTTTCACTTCATGATTGTGTCCCACTTGTTGTTGATTCTTCACAAAAAAAATTCAGTTTTATATCTTTATGTTTGAAGCCTGAAATGTGGCAAAAGGTCGCAAAGTTCAAGGGGGCCGAATACTTTCGCAAGGCACTGTAACTCTAAAAGATCAGTGCCGCTCATCATTGGACTATCATTTTAAACAAATCCTTGAGTTTCAAAAGCAGTCTTGTTTAGCTGCCCCATAAATCAGCCACAAGGCTCTATTCCAGACAGACCCAGTAACGGGCCTCCTTTCAAATATAAAACTAAGCCTTAGTTGGGCTGTAAGGCCATACATATTTCATTAAATTTAGATTTATAAAGTTGAAATTGACGTCCCTTTAGGATACTGTGGTTGTTGGAGCGAGCCGGGGGCTGTGTACTGGCCCTGGTCCATCAGCCTGACAGGATGAGGCACCAGCCTCCCCACCTCCTCCTCACAGTCCTCCCTGGGTGAGCAATTAAGTGTGAATACCCGGCTCTGTGTCATTCCTTATGGCTCTAATACCCCGTCCCCTTCATTGAGCTTCTGAAGGGGAGGGAGCAGAGGAGAGAGAGAGAGAGAGAGAGCAGAACAGAGCAGAGCAGAACAGAACTGAATAGAACACTCCATTTTAATTAGCGGATCTAGAGACTCCAGATTAAAAGACAAAGGGAAAGAAAATCTCAACTTTCTCAACTGTCATTTAATAATCGTCCTTTTTTTCACTTCTTTCCTTCCATTCCTCTCCCCTGTTGATTTGTAATGATGTGGAAGTTCTAAATATTACATGAAGGTGACTTAGGTTTTATCAGTGTGGGGAGGTTGACTTTGTGCAGTGGTGATAAGATCAGTCAATGTGCAGGAAGGTTCTTATCTGTTTGTTGGGGGGTATTTCATATTATCTACAGTTGACATACGAACGTATGGTACATAGTGGAAAGACTCATAGTGTCACATAAATAATGGAAAGGAGGCATATCGTGAAAAACTATTAATTTTACATCCGTGCAGATGTGTTTAATAATCTTCCCTTTTTGTGTTCAATTATATAACCCTCTGTATAAAGACCTCTTCTCTGTGTAGAGGTGGATCCGTGAAGACCTCTACTCTGTGTAGAGGTGGATCTGTGAAGACTTCTTCTCTGTGTAGAGGTGGATCCGTGAAAACCTCTACTCTGTGTAGAGGTGGATCCGTGAAAACCTCTACTCTGTATAGAGGTGGATCTGTGAAGACCTCTACTCTGTGTAGAGGTGGATCCGTGAAGACCTCTACTCTGTGTAGAGGTGGATCCGTGAAGACCTCTACTCTGTGTAGAGGTGGATCCGTGAAGACCTCTTCTCTGTGTAGAGGTGCATCCGTGAAGACCTCTACTCTGTGTAGAGCTGGATCCGTGAAGACCTCTACTCTGTGTAGAGGTGGATCCGTGAAGACCTCTACTCTGTGTAGAGGTGGATCCGTGAAGACCTCTACTCTGTGTAGAGGTGGATCTGTGAAGACCTCTACTCTGTGTAGAGGTGGATCCGTGAAGACCTCTTCTCTGTGTAGAGGTGGATCCGTGAAGACCTCTACTCTGTGTAGAGGTGGATCCGTGAAGACCTCTACTCTGTGTAGAGGTGGATCCGTGAAGACCTCTACTCTGTGTAGAGGTGGATCCGTGAAGACCTCTACTCTGTGTAGAGGTGGATCCGTGAAGACCTCTACTCTGTGTAGAGGTGGATCCGTGAAGACCTCTACTCTGTGTAGAGGTGGATCCGTGAAAACCTCTACACTGTGTAGATAGTCAATTTCATTTGTGACATTGAAAACATGCTTTTACATGCAGAACATCATATACAGTAATATTTATCACATCACGGAGCGTTGGGGTTTTCTTTGCCTGGCTTAAGTTCACAAATTCAACTAATCTCCAAGACAGACATCATCCAACCTACACAAAGCTGCTATTTTACACTTTGACACAAATGCTACTCAGAATTCATAGAAAGAAGCTTTTCTCTTATACATCAATGGGTGCTACTGAAGCTGGGATATAAAAGCATTCTGAACTCAATCTGAACTCATTCCAGCAAGAGAGAAAATGACATGCTGAATTTTTGCTGCATCTTCTGTTGTCAGACCCCATGAACGTTTGGATTACAGTGTGTACAAACACTGCGCCAAAAAAGAGCATCAATCGTGATTTTTTTTCCCCAAGCGCAGACATTTTCCGTACAGAATGGCTGTAAAATGGGCTCTATAAGCATTATTTGCTAGTCAAATGTGGCCCAAACCTGAATATATCAGCTGTTGACATGTATGGAAATGTTAGTCGATTTCTGCCTGTACTTAAGTGCACTCTCGCCTGTTGTGCCTCACAAACAAACCTCAATCTATTTCCAGAGCTCTCTAAAGCAGAGCACTCAATTGACGGGAGAAAAGCTGATTGACTCATCTGAGGCCATGTTAATATTATGTTGGCTCTCTGGACATCTCTCTCTCTATCTCTGTCTATCTCTGTCTCACTGTCGCTCTGTCTCTCTTTCTCTTAATTCAATTTAAATTCAATTTAAGGGCTTTATTGGCATGGGAAACATATGTTTACATTGCCAAAGCAAGTGAAATAAACAATAACATGTTTTTACAGTAAACATTACACTTACAAAAGTTCCAGAAAAAGAAAGACATTTCATGTCATATTATGTGCAAATAGTTAAAGCACAAAAGGAAAAACAAATAAATCAACATGCATGTAATAAATATGGGTTGTATTTACAATGGTGTTTGTTCTTCACTGGTTGCCCTTTTCTCGTGGCATCAGGTCACACATCTTGCTGCTGTGATGGCACACTGTGGTATTTCACCCAAAACATATGGGAGTTTATTAAAATTGGGTTTGTTTTCGAATTCTTTGTGGGTCTGTGTAATCTGAGGGAAATGTGTGTCTTTACTATGGTCATATATTTGGCAGTAGGTTAGGAAGTGCAGCTCAGTTTCCACCTCATTTTGTGGACAGTGTGCACATAGCTTGCCTTCTCTTGAGAGCCAGGTCTGCCTACGGCAGCCTTTCTCAATAACAAGGCTATGCTCACTGAGTCTGTACATAGTCAAAGCTTTCCTTAAGTTTAGGTCAGTCATAGTGGTCAGATATTCTGCCACTGTGTACTCTCTGTTTAGTGCCAAATAGCATTCTAGTTTGCTCTGTGTTTTTTGTTAATTCTTTCCAATGTGTCAAGTAATTACATTTGTATTTTCTCATGATTTGGTTGGGTCTGACTGTGTTGCTGTCCTGGTGCTCTGTGGGGTCTGACTGTGTTGCTTTCCTGGTGCTCTGTGGGGTCTGACTGTGTTGCTGTCCTGGTGCTCTGTGGGGTCTGACTGTGTTGCTGTCCTGGTGCTCTGTGGGGTCTGACTGTGTTGCTGTCCTGGTGCTCTGTGGGGTCTGACTGTGTTGCTGTCCTGGTGCTCTGTGGGATCTGACTGTGTTGCTGTCCTGGTGCTCTGTGGGGTCTCCCTGGAATGGCGCCGGAAGAAATGGCAGCAGTTTTATGGGCGCCCAACCAATTGTGTTATAATGTATTTTTGTTTCCGTTATGTGTAACTTATTTTGCATGTAATGTTTCTGAAACCGTATCTTACGGCAAAAAAGAGCTTCTGGATATCAGGACAGTGATCACTCACCTCGGAATAGACAAAGAGTTTTTTCTACAACAAGGAGGATGCACAAGACATTCTCCAAACACCCCACAGGGCCGACATCCCCGTTATTTGCAAAAGGAAGCGACGCAGGTACAGAGGACAAAAAGCTGGATGCTTCGCGAGGACCCGGAGAAGGCGAGTAGGAAATTACCGTCAATACTACTTGCCAACGTGCAATCATTGGACAATAAATTAGACGAGGTAAGATCACGAATATCCTACCAACGGGACATCAAAAACTGTAATATCCTATGTTTCACGGAATCGTGGCTGAATGATGACATGGATGTTCAGCTAGTGGGCTATTTGTAAACAATAGCTGGTGCACAAAATCTAAGGAAATCTCTAGATTTTCCTCACCTGAAGCAGAGTATATTGTGATAAACTGCAGGCCACACTACTTGCCTAGATAGTTTTCAGCTATACTTTACGTGGCAGATTATTTACCACCACAGACAAATGCTGGCACTAAGACCGCACCCAGTGCTGTATAAGGAAATAGGCAAAAAGGAAACCACTCACCCAGAGGCGGCACTCCTAGTGGCCGGAGATTTAAATGCAAGGAAACTTGGATCAGTTCTACGAAATTTCTATCAACATGTTAAATATGCAACCAGAGGGAAAAACATTCTAGATCACCTGTACTCCACACACAGAGACGCGTACAAAGCTCTCCCTCGCCCTCCATTTGGTAAATTCGACCACAGCTCTATCCTCCTGATTCCTGCTTACAAGTAAACACTGAAGCTGGAAGCACCAGTGACACAGTCTATAAAAAAGTGGTCAGATGAAGCAGATGCTAAACTACAGGACTGCTTTGCTATCACAGACTGGAACATGTTCCGGGATTCTTCCGATGGCATTGAGGAGTACACCACATCAGTCACTGGCTTTATCAATCAGGGCATCGAAGATGACTGTACGTACATACCCCAACCAGAAGCCATGGATTACAGGCAATAGTCGCACTAAACTAAAGGGTAAATCACTCCTATGCTCGCTTCGATGCAAGCAACACTGAG
This sequence comes from Oncorhynchus clarkii lewisi, assembly GCF_045791955.1. Classification (NCBI taxonomy): domain Eukaryota; kingdom Metazoa; phylum Chordata; class Actinopteri; order Salmoniformes; family Salmonidae; genus Oncorhynchus; species Oncorhynchus clarkii. The sequence continues at coordinate 87,849,681 of NC_092151.1, read as the reverse complement.
ACATGCATGAGAGCATAAGCTGTTCCGGACAACTGTGTGATCACCCTCTCCGTAGCCGACGTGAGTAAGACCTTTAACTTGTTATGGCTGCAATCCCGATATCGGGATCGATATGACAACTGCCAGTGAAAATAGAGGGCGCCAAATTCAAACCACAGAAATCTCATGAGCAGACCCCAGACCTCACAACCATAAAGGGCAATGGGTTCTATAACTGATTCAAGTATTTTTAACCTGATCCTTTACATTCCTTTTGATGGCATAGAAGGCCCTTCTTGCCTTTTCTCTCAGATCGTTCACAGCTTTGTAGAAGTTACCTGTGGTGCTGATATTTATGCAGAGGTAAGTATAGTTTATGTGCTCCAGGGCAACGGTGTCTAGATGGAATTTGTATTTGTGGTCCTGGCAACTGGACTTTTTTGGGAACACAATTATTTTTGTCTTACTGAGATTTCTTACTGAGATTAAAGGGCCCAGGTCTGACAGAATCTGTGCAGAAGATTTAGACGGTGCTGTAGGCCCTTCTTGGTTGGGGACAGAAGCACGGATTCTAGAAGGGTGAGGGCGGGTGCTGCAGACTGTTCTAGTGCCTTTGCCAATTCGTTGATATAAATGTTGAAGAGGGTGGGCTTAAGCTGCATCCCTGTCTCATTCCAAGACACTAGAAGCACAAGCATTTCGCTACACTCGCATTAACATCTGCTAACCATGTGTATGTGACAAATAAAATTTGATTTGATTTGATTTGTGTTTTATGCCAATTTTACCGCACACTTGTTGATTGTGTACATAGATTTTATAATGTTGTATGTTTTTCCCCAAACTCCACTTTCCATCAATTTTAAACTCAAATTGTTAAAGCCCTTTGGTCATCATTAGTGTTCTGAAAACTGAATAAAGTACAAAAGAGAGAGTAACCACCCCATTGCTATAATAAATGCTGATTACATCTAAGTGCATAATTATTGTCCACTCTGTTCTAATGTCCCTGGTCCTAAGGGTTACTTATTTATTTATTAACTCTCTCTCTCTCTCTCTCTCTCTCTCTCTCTCTCTCTCTCTCTCTCTCTCTCTCTCTCTTTCTCAGAACTGTAGAGGACACAAAGAGACAACATCGGAGAGACAGACAGTCACACAACACCTGCATACAGTCAGGTCCAACATTTCTGAAACCCTTGATAAATATGAGCAAGAAATGCTGATTGGAGAACACATTGAGAGAACACGTTAGGAGAACACGTTGGAAAAACACGTTGAGAGAACACATTGAGAGAACATTTTGCGAGAACACGTTGGGAGAACACATTGGGAAGGATTTAACACCATTCCTTTACACATAAACTTTCCAGTTCCTTGATATGCTTCGTCTGCGCTTATGGACAGTCCTTCAATTTAAACCACACGTTTTCAATGAGTTTCAAGTCCGGAGACTGAGAGGGCCGTTGCAAAATATTGATTATGTGGTCAATTAACCATTACTTTGTTATTTTTGATTAGTACTTGGGGTTATTGTCTTCCTGGAAAACCCACTTCAGGCTAATTTTCAGCCTCCTGCAGAGGCAACCAAATGTTGGCTAAAATGTCCTGGAACTTGGAAAAGTTAATGATGGCGTTGACCTTAACAAGGGCCCCAAGACCAGTGGAAGAAAAACTGCCCCATAGCATCAAAGATCCACCACCATATTTTACATTAGGTATGAGACATACATTTTTATACACTGAGTGTTCAAAACATTAGGAACACTTCTTCTTTCCATGACAGACTGAGCAGGTCTGAATGGGCAAGACAAAATATTTATGTGCCTTTGAACAGGGTATGGTAGTAGGTGCCAGGTGCACCGGATTGAGTGTGTCAAGAACTGCAACGCTGCTGGGTTTTTCACAGTCAACAGTTTCCCGTGTGTATCAAGAATGACCCACCAACCAATGGACATCCCGCCAACTTGACAACTGTGGAAGGCATTGGAGTCAACATGGGTCAGCATCCCTGTGAAATGCTTTCAACACCTTGTAGAGTTCATGCCCTGACAATTGGAGGCTGTTCTGAGGGCAAAAGGGGGTGTTCATGTTTCATACACGGCGTGTATATGCATCCTTCTTGACCACCACTGGTGTGCATGGCCAAAGAGATCTATTTCAGCGTCATCTGACCATAGCACCGAATCCAATCAAAGTGCCAGGCTCTACGGACTTGAACTCCCTTAAAAACCTGTGCACTGTAAAAAAAATAAGTGCTTTGTAACACAGCTAAAAAGGAGGTGAAACGTTAACTTTGCTGGAGTATTGAAACACACGATTGTGAAGGTCTTGGGACAGATTTAAAGTGTACTGAAACATTCATCCTGAGGTGTTCTGAAACATGGTGTGTTATAACACCACTTAATCAAGAGTTGTGCAACACCTTTGCCAGAGACTGGGAGCTGTCAGGATGGTGTATTGGAGGCGAAGTCAAGTGCAGGAGAGCAGATACAATGAACAGGCACACTTTTATTATAGTTCCAACAACGAGAGCACTACATAAAACAAACACACTCAAAAAACAGAACATAAAAGTAGAGTGCGTAAACGAACACCACATGACATGAAAACAATTACACACAAAACATGATGGGAAACACAGGGTTAAATGGGGAAATGTAAACCAGGTGTGTATGGAAACAAGACAAGACAAATGGACATATGAAAAATGGAGCGGCGATGGCTAGAAAGCCGGTGATTTCGATCGCCGAGCGTCGCCCGAACAAGGAGAGGAGCTGACTTCGGCAGAAGTCGTGACAGAAGCACTAACCCAGAAAAGATTGAACACACTTATGGTGTTTTGAGTCCTGTGTACAGTGCATAATTATATCCCTTCTCTGTTGGTGTTGTTTCAACTCTCTAAAGCTCCTAAACACTATGATGCTGTTTCCATTGGGCCAGTAACCGAAAGGTTGCTGGATCGAATCCCCAAGCTGACAATGTACAAATCTGTCATTCTGCCCCTGAGCAAGGCAGTTACACTGTTCCCCAGTCGCCGAAGACGTGGATGTTGATTCAGAGGGGTTGGGTTAGATGCGGAAGACACATTTCAGTTGAAGGCATTCAGTTGTACAACTGACTAGGTTTCCCTCTTCCCCAATCCAGTCTAGTGCAGAATTATATCCCTTCTCTGTTGGTGTTGTTTCAACTCTCTAAAGCTCCTAAACACTATGATGCTGTTTCCAATCCAGTCTAGTGAGAGAATTATATCCCTTCTCTGTTGGTGTTGTTTCAACTCTCTAAAGCTCCTAAACACTATGATGCTGTTTCCAATCCAGTCTAGTGCAGAATTATATCCCTTCTCTGTTGGTGTTGGTTCAACTCTCTAAAGCTCCTAAACACTATGATGCTGTTTTCAATCCAGTCTAGTGCAGAATTATATCCCTTCTCTGTTGGTGTTGTTTCAACTCTCTAAAGCTCCTAAACACTATGATGCTGTTTCCAATCCAGTCTAGTGCAGAATTATATCCCTTCTCTGTTGGTGTTGTTTCAACTCTCTAAAGCTCCTAAACACTATGATGCTGTTTCCAATCCAGTCTAGTGCAGAATTATATCCCTTCTCTGTTGGTGTTGTTTCAACTCTCTAAAGCTCCTAAACACTATGATGCTGTTTCCAATCCAGTCTAGTGCAGAATTATATCCCTTCTCTGTTGGTGTTGTTTCAACTCTCTAAAGCTCCTAAACACTATGATGCTGTTTCCAATCCAGTCTAGTGCAGAATTATATCCCTTCTCTGTTGGTGTTGTTTCAACTCTCTAAAGCTCCTAAACACTATGATGCTGTTTCCAATCCAGTCTAGTGCATAATTATATCCCTTCTCTGTTGGTGTTGTTTCAACTCTCTAAAGCTCCTAAACACTATGATGCTGTTTCCAATCCAGTCTAGTGCAGAATTATATCCCTTCTCTGTTGGTGTTGTTTCAACTCTCTAAAGCTCCTAAACACTATGATGCTGTTTCCAATCCAGTCTAGTGCAGAATTATATCCCTTCTCTGTTGGTGTTGTTTCAACTCTCTAAAGCTCCTAAACACTATGATGCTGTTTCCAATCCAGTCTAGTGCAGAATTATATCCCTTCTCTGTTGGTGTTGTTTCAACTCTCTAAAGCTCCTAAACACTATGATGCTGTTTCCAATCCAGTCTAGTGCAGAATTATATCCCTTCTCTGTTGGTGTTGTTTCAACTCTCTAAAGCTCCTAAACACTATGATGCTGTTTCCAATCCAGTCTAGTGCAGCATTAGATCTCTTCTGGACTTTCCAAATACTGTAAATGGGAGTCTCTCCTCTTATTGTGTATTTCCTGCTCTTATATGGTGTGCTGATGAACTCATTGTTATTTTCAAAAGGTTAAATACAATATTATGCTCAAACAAAGGACACGGGAAAAGGGTTGTGAAAATCCAAGGATAATAACTAATGAGTACAAAATTACTTTTTCAAGACATGATTGCAGCATGAAATGCTTAGAATTGTATTAGAAAATCATCAAAATGACAACATTAACAGGTCTTAAAGATTAAACAAGATTTCAAAGATCTGTAGGGTAATCAGAAATGTCGCTTTATATTTCATATTCATGGGGGGAAAATACAGGCAATGACCGCTAATGTTAGTAGTAGCGTTCATACAAAACTTCAGCCCAGGTCTCAATGTGATCCATTATAATAATGTATCTAACCTGAAACTTTATTTTCAGATGGTACAAAGCATGAAAGCTTGTTCAGATGAATTGAATCACAGTACAGTTAGACGATATGATTGACAGTTCAGTTGGCATTAGTCTGTGATCCTGGTATTGATTGGCTCTGGATAGGATTGGCTCTCCGTTGGGTAACATAGTATGTATGTATGTTTGTCTGCAGGAAGACAGAAATAGCAAATAATAACAAGCAATAATGATAGTACATGAATACATAATTAGGTTATCATATTCTATAATATTAATACATGGCAATATGAATACAATTATTTAACATCAATGGAAATATGCAATAAATTAATACAATATGAATGTCAAAAGTGGGATGCAATTACATGTGGTGTGGTAGGCCACAGTTAGAACAAGCTAAAATGTGGCTGTATAGTGTAGCATGTAGCACGTGGGGTACACAAACAGTAGATAAAACTCAAAGCTAGTCGGCAAACAAGCCAGCAGATGAACTCAAAAGCTGGACTTAATGTGCATGTAAAACATGGTGCAAACAATGGTATGTTTCAATTAAGCACAACAATAGATTTCTCTTTCTTTTTTTTCTTGCGAAAGTCATTTCTCATGCATCCAATCTGAAGCGCTACACTTTTCTGTGTACATGGAGTACTTTGAGAAGTGTTTGCGTTTATATTTTTGTTCAGTATATGTGTACACTCTTAGAAAAAACGGTTCTAGAAGGGTTCTGCTGTTCCCACTTCTTTTTTTTTCAGGAGTATAGCATCAAGAGAACAGATTGTTACGTTCCCCAGTTTCTGGGTTGTGGTTTGTTATTTGTGTTTCAGGATGGCTTCCTGAAATCCCCCAAGCAGCTGATTGGTCGACTCCATGGCTAATTGGAGCTGACCCCCCCCCCCCCCCCCCCCCTCGTCAAGTTACAGCTGTATCCCATTAGACTCCTTCTCCAGTTATAAAAGCCAGTATTCTGTTGTTCAGTAGACAGATCATTGCTGGGAGGTCATTGAAGAAAGATGATTGCAGAGAGAGGAGGCTGATAGTCATAGCATATGTTAGTTGTAGATGGGAGCAGCTTTGGTATGTTCTGTGTGAGTTTGTTGCTCAGTCAGATGAATCAAAATCAATTTTTTTTACTTAGACTATTAGTATTAGTAACCAAAATGCTACACAAAACAAATGTTCTTATTGAGTGAATTACTTTTGTTTCCTTCAATGTCATAACATTGTGTACTCACGTTTTCAGTGACACTTACTTTCTTTGATTGTTTTGGAGCTTTTGGTGTGCTTTCACCTGTCTGAGTTCATGAAGGACCCGAATAGAGGGGAGGTGCTTGCAAACTTGCCTGATTACTGTTTGCACTAGAGTTTGCCAGAGGGCACACCGGCCAACGAATCCTCCCCCTCCACCTCAATGCTTCAGACTTCGGGAATTAGAAATAGTACAAATAAAGAAACCCTTGAATGAGGTGTATCCAAACTTTTGACGGGTACTGTTTTTATATACAATATAGATCCGTTTTGTATTTATTTTATAAAGTATTTTGCGGACATGTGTGTGAGTGGTTGTGTCAGACACAAAATGGTTTCCTTAAGTCTTCTTCAAGGCTCCACTTTAACAATATACAAAAAGGGGATTAAATAACATGAGGCTACAGTATTTTGTAATGAAGTAGGCCTTGAGAAGAAGAAATGCTCCCACATCCTTCTACCACCTATTCACTGTCGCTACAACCTTGTAACGAGAGAACCTGCTTCAGTCACATCTACATTGTGATATACCCAATAGAAAACTATGAATGTGGCTAACATGCTATTAGTCTGACAGCTGCCTGTACTCTGTCTATTGTATATAGTTCCCCTCAGTGTCACAGATACTGTGGCCTCTGCACTAATGTGACTTTCAGTGGCTCAGTGGCTCTTGCAGCAGCATTGAATTGTGGGCCAGCCAATTTGTTGTGATTAATGTTGGGAACCCAGGGCCCCAGGTGAGACCAGCTAATTACAGGACGCTATAATTGCAACAAAAGTTGTTCTGTCACGACACATTAACCTAGTATTGTTTTGTTACGGAGAATGAATAAGTGTGTGTGTGTGCACATATGCATGTGTGTTTGTGGGGGGGGGGGGGGGTTGGGGGGAATGGGGATGGGTTCATTAGAGGCAGGTTATTTGATTATCCTACCTGCGTTTCTCACTCAAAATGACAAATGTGCTCAAGTTGTGAATTGTGCCTTTATCGATCTGAACAAAAACCTGCCGTACAGTATATTGAAGGAAACAATGGTTGGTTGGATGTGTAATTTGTACAGTTTGCAAGGTCAGCAGGAAGACATCAATAGAAGGAACAACATGTGCAAACAACAGAATTAAAGTTTATTGGTCGCATACACAGATTTGGAGATGTTGTTGCAGGTGAAGCAAAGAAGTTAAGAAATGTCAGAATGAGCATTGTCAGAGTCGATATATATATATATATATATATGTGTATAATGGTGTGTATGGACAGTAAATAAAATTGTATTTGTCACATACACATGGTTAGCATGTTAATGCGAGTGTAGCGAAATGCTTGTATATGAATAGAACAGTTGTGTAGAGGAGTAAATATATAGGATGAGCCATGACTAGAGATATAGGATGAGCCATGACTAGAGATATAGGATGAGCCATGACTAGAGATATAGGATGAGCCATGACTAGAATAGAGATATAGGATGAGCCATGACTAAAATAGAGATAAAGGATGAGCCATGACTAAAATAGAGATATAGGATGAGCCATGACTAGAATAGAGATATAGGATGAGCCATGACTAGAATAGAGATATAGGATGAGCCATGACTAGAATAGAGATATAGGATGAGCCATGACTAGAATAGAGATATAGGATGAGCCATGACTAGAATAGAGATATAGGATGAGCCATGACTAGAATGTGATATAGGATGAGCCATGACTAGAATAGAGATATAGGATGAGCCATGACTAGAATAGAGATATAGGATGAGCCATGACTAGAATAGAGATATAGGATGAGCCATGACTAGAATGTGATATAGGATGAGCCATGACTAAAATAGAGATATAGGATGAGCCATGACTAGAATAGAGATATAGGATGAGCCATGACTAGAATAGAGATATAGGATGAGCCATGACTAGAATAGAGATAGGATGAGCCATGACTAGAATATAGTATTTGCATATGAAGTGGGTAAAACAATATGTAAACATTACTAAAGAAAGGAAAGCAGTCTCTAAGGTGCAGAGTAGAATACCGGGTGGTAGCCGGCTAGTAACAGTGACTAAGGTTCAGGACAGGGTACTGGGCAGAGGCCAGGTTGTGGTGACTGTTTTAACATTCTGATGGCATTGGATAGCATTGATGCAACTGTAGTGTCTCCTCCTTCTAGATGGTAGCGGGGTGAACGGGACGTGGCTTGGGTGGTTGAGGTCCTTGGTGATCTTCTTGGTCTTCCTGTAGATGTTCTGGAGGGCAGCATACCTCTGATGCGTTGGGCTGACTGCACCACCCTTTGGAGAGCAATGCGGTTGAGTACGGTGCAATTGCTGTACCAGGAGGTGATACAGCCTGACAAGGAGCTCTTAATGGTGCATATGCAGAAGTTTGTGAGGGTCTTAGGGGGCCACGCATAATTTCCTCAGCCTCCTCAGGTTGAAAAGGCGCTGTCAGGTCAGTGATGTGCACGCCGAGGAACATGAAGCTTTTGACCCTCTCCACTGCGGACCCGCCGATGTGGATTTGAGCGTGCTCTATTTGCTGTCTCCTGTAGTCCATGATTGGCTCCTTGGTTTTGTTGCTGTTGAGGGAGAGGTTATTTTCCTGGCATCACTCCGCCAGGTCCCTCACCACCTCCCTGTAGGCTTTATCAATTGTTCTTTGTAATCAGGCCTACCACTGTCGTGTCATCAGCAAACTTGATGGTTGAGTTGGAGACATCCGTGGCCACGCAGTCATGGGTGAACAGGGAGTACAGGAGAGGGATGAGCCTTGTGTCGTGAATTCCGTCTCATTCCATTTTCGACTACACATTCAATGTAAATAGACACACGAAACGTGACTTTTCCAGTCATGTTTGGTTTCATTGCTGGTTTGTTTGTAACACAACCAAACCTGATGGGTCATTTCGTGGGACGTATTGACTGAAAGAAACCGATTTGAAGACAACAAGTAATGACATCATTGTGCACCAATGATATGACCGCTGTTTCGCTGATTGACTGTATTTTAGCCAAATGACCACTGATCGTCTTGAAATCTAGCTGGGTAGATAGCCAATGAGCTGAGGTAAATGGCAATATGTAATGTTTATGTGTTGGAAGACCAACCCATGTAGTAAACTCCGGCGTAAAGAGGGTCATTCGCCATTGAAGTTTCATACCGGAAGGAGCAACCCATGTTACGCACAGCGTTGTTTTGGTAAAGCGCGTCTACAGCTGTTTATATATCAATCAGTATGGCGACTAAGTCAGGGAAAGCAAAATCTAAGTCTAGATATAGACGAAGTCTCTGAGACTATCACAGTGCAGGTGCATTTATACGGAGACTTGATTACACACAGGTGGATTGTATTTATCATCATTAGTCATTTAGGTCAACATTGGATCATCCAGAGATCCTCACTGAACTTCTGGAGAGAGTTTGCTGCACTGAAAGTAAAGGGGCTGAATAATTTTGCACGCCCAATTTTTCAGTTTTTGATTTGTTAAAAAAGTTTGAAATATCCAATAAATGTCGTTCCACTTCATGATTGTGTCCCACTTGTTGTTGATTCTTCACAAAAAAATACAGTTTTATATCTTTATGTTTGAAGCCTGAAATGTGGCAAAAGGTCGCAAAGTTCCCTATATATATCTGTTTATTATACCTGTTGATACAGGACTCATATGTGAAACTATTCTAACGGAACATTTTCCATTCACAGTGACACTGACTCCGAATGGGAGCCCCCAGTGCCAAGGTGTCCATCCCCCACTGAAGCTGGTTCATCCAGCTCCTGCCACAAGTGGTGTTCATCTGCCCAAATGTATTTCTGCAGGCATGGATGTGCCTCAGGGCCAAAAGGGCACAGCATGTAGGCGTCGCTGTGTTCTTTGCTAAATGAAGTCCCCCATCACCTGCACCACATGCTTGGCACATGCTGCTATGGCACCTGGCATCAGCAACACAATATTGTGTAGAGGACTGAGGGTCTTCCAAATATTGTGTAGAGGACTGAGGGTCTTCCAAATATTGTGTAGGGGACTGAGGGTCTTCCAAATATTGAAAGTGTTATTTTGTAAATGTATATATATTTTGTTCATGTTTTTTCTCCATTTTTGGGGGGTTGTGTGTTAGAATACCATTTTTGGTATTTTGTAAATAGTTATTCCATTCAAAATGTATAACTTCACCAATTTGGCCACTTGGGTACATTTGGGCTACTTGTGTGGGACACCTGGGTGACTTCATGATAAATGTCATCATTCTGAAACTTTGCACAAATACTGTTGCCCTCTTATGTTTTTTACTGAAATTGTCCCCATCATCCTATCTGAATGTTTGTTTTGTCTTGTTCATTTTAAAGATGATACAACAATAAAAATGAAAAAATGTATGGATTTTTCATTGTATTATCTAAACCAGATCTATTGTGTTTTATTCTCCTACATTCAATTCACATTTACAATTCACAGTTTTCTTTCAAATGAAATCAAGAATATGCATATCCTTGGTTCTGAGCCTGAGCTACAGGCAGTTAGATTTGGGTATGTCTTCAGGTGGAAATTGAAAAAAAAGTAGGGGGGTAGCTGTAAGAGGTTATTAAAGGCTGAACTCTAGTCGACGAACAGCATTCTTATAGGTATTTCTCTTGACCAGGTGTAATAGCGCAGTGTGTAGTGCAATGGCGATTGCGTTGTCCGTGGATCTGTTGGGGCGGTATGCAAATTGTAGTGGGTCTAGGTTGTCGGGTAAGGTGGAGGTTATATGGTCCTTAACAAGCCTGTCAAAGCACTTCATTATGACAGACCTGAGGGATTCATTCAGTTACCGACACTTTCTTGGGTACAGAAACAATGGTGGACATTTTGAAATAAGTGGGGACAAAAGACTGGGCTATAAAGCGATTGACTATGTCCTTAAACATGATTACAAAACGTTTCATGTCCACTAAGGGGAAAAACTATGGTTTTCTACCTCTTATTTCTAAATTTAGAGAGAGAGAGAGAGTGTATCATTAGTTCCTGTTCTTCTATTCTGTACACGAAACACATGGTTGCTTGCAATCAGCAGTGCCATTCAGTGAATATCCTAGCCCATAGTCTTCCGAGTGCACGTTGTATAGTCTATGTAGGCTACTGTGGGATGACAAACCAGACCTCGAGCTCTGAAGGTGACAAACCTGCTTGGAGACAGAACACGCAGGGAGGTTGCCAAGGAAACCAAGATGCAGAATGTCCTCTTCTCTGTACAGGTGTGATGTTCATAGATCAATAAGACAGTGTCGCCCCAAAACAACACAGACTCTGTTTTACAGGAGGAGAAAACCTGCCTGCATGCCTCCTACTGCTGTTTAGGGAGCTAAATAAAACCCTTCTTGATAAGAATGTACACATAGGAGACAGAAGGAGAGAAAGTGGATGGGGGGAGAGAGAGGGAGAGAGAGAGTGGATGAGAGGAAGAGATAGCAGAAACATGAGAGAATAAGAGAGTGAGAAAGAGAGAAAAACAGTGAGAAAATAAATGCAGAGAGATGGAGAGAGAGAGATTTGAGTAGGAGAAGAAGAGAGGAGACACAGCAGAGCAGTCAGAAAATATAATCCCTCCCCTGCTTAGCTAACTAGCATCAGAATCAATATTTGCGTAAAACGTGGTGTGCAGATGAATACAGTCATGACAGAGACACTTACAGGATAAAACTGGAATGTCCAGGTCTGTAGACAGTAGGGAGGACTATCTGACTGGACTGTCCAGGTCTGTAGACAGTAGGGAGGACTATCTGACTGGACTGTCCAGGTCTGTCGACAGTAGGGAGGACTATCTGACTGGACTGTCCAGGTCTGTCGACAGTGGGGAGGACTATCTGACTGGACTGTCCAGGTCTGTAGACAGTAGGGAGGACTATCTGACTGGACTGTCCAGGTCTGTCGACAGTAGGGAAGACTATCTGACTGGACTGTCCAGGTCTGTAGACAGTAGGGAGGACTATCTGACTGGACTGTCCAGGTCTGTAGACAGTCGGGAGGACTATCTGACTGGACTGTCCAGGTCTGTAGACAGTAGGGAGGACTATCTGACTGGACTGTCCAGGTCTGTAGACAGTAGGGAGGACTATCTGACTGGACTGTCCAGGTCTGTAGACAGTAGGGAGGACTATCTGACTGGACTGTCCAGGTCTGTCGACAGTAGGGAGGACTATCTGACTGGACTGTCCAGGTCTGTCGACAGTAGGGAGGACTATCTGACTGGACTGTCCAGGTCTGTAGACAGTAGGGAGGACTATCTGACTGGACTGTCCAGGTCTGTAGACAGTAGGGAGGACTATCTGACTGGACTGTCCAGGTCTGTAGACCGTGGGGAGGACTGTCCTCTGTGAAGTATACATTGTTATGTTATCTGACCTTTTTTATGCTATCTGGCCTCTGTTTTCTCCTGGGCGTCATGGGGATGAGAATAAAATAAGAGTTCACATTTCTACCATCTGCACCTGTATCGTTTCATACACAAGTATTTCTTGAGGATGTAACCTGGATAAGGTTTATACTGATGCTTTGGGGGTGGGAGGGGGGGATAAATCTATGTCGACATTACTTTGTGGTATTGTCCGAAGGATTACTACAGGGAAAATCATAACCTCGGTCTGATCTTCTCTTTCTGAGAACATCCCCCTCATATATTTTCCTTTACACTCGACCATGACATATAATCAACAGGATGGATCCTGTTAGAGAGATAGAACGAGAAAGAGAGAGAGAGTAGGAGGAAGTGGACAGGGAATTGGAGGAGGCCATAGCTTTCATTTGCTGACCTTCAGCCTTACGAAGAAAAACAAGACAGTCTGAAAGGCAAGATAGAAGACACAGCAGGCCCTGGTAGTGGAGCATTTCTCCCTGCCTGTAAGAGAAGAGGAGAGGAGAGAAGGGGGAGCATTTCTCCCTGTCTATCAGAGAAGAGGAGAGGAGAGAAGGGGGAGCATTTCTCCCTGTCTGTCAGAGAAGAGGAGAGGAGAGAAGGGGGAGAATTTCTCCCTGTCTGTCAAAGAGGAGAGAAGGGGGAGCATTTCTCCCTGCCTGTCAGAGAACAAGAGAGAAGGGGGAGCATTTCCCCCTGCCTGTCAGAGGACAGAAGATGGGAGGAGGGGGGGAATTTCTCCCTGTCTGTCAGAGGAGAGAAGAGGGGGCTGTAGTGGAGCGGGTCGACAGCTTCAAGTCCTTGGCGTCCACATCACCAAAGAATTAACATGGTCCACACACACCCACACAGTCCTGAAGACGGAACGACAGCGCCTCTTCCCCCTCAGATCCTCAAACTGTTCTACAGCTGCACCATCGAGAGCATCTTGATTAGCTGCATCACCGCTTGGCGTTACAGAGGGCGGTGAGTACGACTCAGTACATCACTGGGGCCGAGCCCCCTGCCATCCAGGCCTTCTATACCAGGCTGAGTCAGAAGAAGGCCCCGAAAATTGCCAAAGACTCCAGCCACCCAAGCCATAGACTGTTTTCTTTGCTAGTGCACCAAGTCAGGAACAAACAGGACACACACACATAACACACACACACATGCATACTGATGCCACACACACATGAGTGAAGAGAAGGAGGGATAACTTCTCCCTGGGTGATGGAGGAGAGAAGAGAAGAGAAGTGAAGGGCGGATAACTTCTCCCTGAGTGATGGAGGAGAGAAGAGAAGGGGGGATAATTTATCCCTGGGTGATGGAGGAGAGAAGAGAAGTGAAGGGGGGATAATTTATCCCTGGGTGATGGAGGAGAGAAGAGAAGTGAAGGGGGATAACTTCTCCCTGGGTGATGGAAGAGAGGAGAGAAGTGAAGGGGGGGTTAATTTATCCCTGGGTGATGGAGGAGAGAAGGGGGGATAATTTCTCCCTGGGTGATGGAGAAGAGGAGAGAAGGGGGGTAATTTCTCCCTGGGTGATGGGGGAGAGGAGAGAAGGGGGGATAATTTATCCCTGGGTGATGGAGAAGAGGAGAGAAGGGGGGTAATTTATCCCTGGGTGATGGAGGAGAGGAGAGAAGGGGGGATAATTTCACCCTGGGTGATGGAGGAGAGAAGGGGGGTAATTTCTCCCTGGGTGATGGAGGAGAGAAGGGGGGTAATTTCTCCCTGGGTGATGGAGGAGAGAAGGGGGGATAATTTCTCCCTGGGTGATGGAGGAGAGAAGGGGGGATAATTTCTCCCTGGGTGATGGAGAAGAGGAGAGGAGTAAAGGCTTTTATGTACGTTGACACTGCATCCCTGTCAGGTCCCTCCGGTTAAGATTAGGAAGGAGAGATTTTTATGAGGCCAGAGAGAGAGAGCGAGAGGAGTGTGTGTGTGTTTTCCGAGTCCTGGGCTGGCAGAAAGCAGGTGGCAGGAGGAAAGGCAGTGAAAACACCATAAAGGCTGCCAGGTGAAACAGCACAGTCACATAGAAATAACAAGGCTAAAGTTAGCATGAATGTACATGGCATCAGTGGGCTGTTTTAGAAAGAGGCACACCAGGAAACTGTGTGAAGGGTTGTTTCCTGGGATGTAATATTATAGCTAAGCAATCGGACCACACAAGCACAAATAGCCCTCTGGAAGGGTTGGTTTACTATTGTGAATCCTACCTTGTAAGCTAAACGAGCTGATTAGAATTCTGTGTGTGTGTGTGTGTGTGTGTGTGTGTGTGTGTGTGTGTGTGTGTGTGTGTGTGTGTGTGTGTGTGTGTGTGTGTGTGTGTGTGTGTATGTGTGTGTGTGTGTGTGTGTGTGTGTGTGTGTGTGTGTGCTCACACTCTCAAACACATAGATCCCCTGAGTGCAGCTCACTCTCCAGCCCACCTTCCAGCTCGCACTCTCAAATACATAGATCCCCTGAGTGAAGCTCACTCTCCAGCCCACTTTCCAGCTCACACTCTCAAACACATAGATCCCCTGAGTGCAGCTCACTCTCCAGCCCACTTTCCTGCTCACACTCTCAAACACATAGATCCCCTGAGTGCAGCTCACTCTCCAGATCCCAATCACCTGGATTCTGATCACCTGTTCACACACCTGTATGTCATGATCACACACTATTTAGTTCAGTTGTTTGTACCCCATCATTGTGAGGTGTTGTTTGTTTTGTGAAACACTTATATTTGGAGTGCTGGGTTGACTGTAATTTAATCCTCCTGCGTATGATAGTTTTTGCCTATTCCCTACCTGTACTTTAGCCTATCGGATTTCCTGTTATCAACCTCTTGCCTGATCTCCCGACGACGTTACTAGCCTTTTCCCTGCCTGTAATGTGCCTTTTTGGACCCCCTGTGTATGACCTTCTGCCTGCCCCTGGACCCAGCTACCTGCCTCCTCCTGTGTATGACCTTCTGCCTGCCCCTGGACCCAGCTACCTGCCTCCTCCTGTGTATGACCTTCTGCCTGCCCCTGGACCCAGCTACCTGCCTCCTCCTGTGGCTCTGCGCTTGAAACCAGCTATCTGTCTCCCATCGTGTTCATTACAAAATGTAACATGGACTCAGGGGTAGTCATAACATCCCACTTAACATCCCACACTAGTCGTTTCAAATCAAACTAACTGGGTTTCGCCTTTTATTAGTGGATTAATTGTTGGAGTAGTGACTGAAAATGGGTCAAAATTCTACAAATATCTAGAAAACAATAACCTTGTGCATTTCAGGTAAAATAACCCATTGTTTATATCCCAGGACAAATAAGCTAGCAACAGCAATCTAGCTAGCTAAAGGTCCATCAATGTTTCGACCTGTCCCCAAATTAATATATTTGGTTCAGAGTTCGCTTTGATATTTTCAACCTGCTTGTCCTGATCACGTCTGGTGTGGATGGACAAAATCAACATGCATGCGGACTCATGCGCGGGCCGGTCGCGTCAGCATTATATGTAACCACACCAAACGTTATATGTCATACTAATTTGAGTGTCCCGGATTTACATTTATTCTGTTATGTCTAGTCTATGAGTCCAGGCTGATAAATGAGGTCATTTAGAACTCTGAACGCCGCAATGAGAACCTAGCAACACATTGGATTGCAATGAGAACCTAGCAACACATTGGATTGCAATGAGAACCTAGCAATTCATTGGATTGCAATGATAACCTAGCAACACATTGGTTGCTCTAATAGAATTATATTCGGCCGATGTCAGCAATCATCACAACAGGGCTCTTACATCATTTTTACGAGTCAGCAGGAGTGGGACGGCGCTCCTGAAGCACCCAGCTTCACGGAGGATTTAGCTTAATAAGGCCTCGCTATAGATTTCCCTAGAGGGCAATTGTAGAGGGTGGTTAAAGACGAAACCAACTGGAGTAGTGATGTATGATTGCACTGACCTAGTAAAACACAACTTGTATTGTAGAGACTGGAGATACACTCTGCACTGGGATCGACAAGGACATACATACAAGTTAATGCAATAATGTGGCTTTGGTAATGGAGTGGAAGGTTGGTGGAAGACAGAAAGACAACTAGCTACCAATGGACATTCAAGCTAAATAAAGAAATGGTTATGACTCACACTGGTCATGTAAGTCTATTGGCTTCTCACTTGGTAGACATGGAGGTCAGTGACGTCACAACTTCAGTGGTTGGCTTTAGCCTCACTAATGTCATATGAGGCTGATAAAGAAGGACTTTATCTGAAATGACACAATGAACCATAACAGGGGGTGCAGAGGACTTTATCTGAAATGACACAATGAACCATAACAGGGGGTGCAGAGGACTTTATCTGAAATGACACAATGAACCATAACAGGGGGTGCAGAGGACTTTATCTGAAATGACGAGTAAACATTATGTTTCATTTCCATCGGTCTCTTATGAACTCATCAGATTTAGAATTTTTTTCGTTGATTTAATATAACAGTAAATTACAGTACCATCGGGAATAAGAGGCCTTGTATAAAACGTCCCTCATCTAATTAATATGTCTATAATTACATGATATGCCTATTACAGTAATATTTTGTAAGCTTAATTTGCTCCGGAGATGCCGTACTGCTATGACTGACCCTGTAAAACAACACATTTCAGTCCACCTGTATGTGACAAAGATACATAAAAAAATATATACAGTAAATATTAATAATACGTCTATTATTACAATAATAAGTTATTGCTATATACAGGAGCTACCTAGACCAGTCTTTAGCCTGCCATGTCTCAGAGAGGGTTGGGCTATGCAAAGAAATATGTATTTTAAATTCGTACAACAGTAATACACACTTGAAATAGGATAAATATATGCACCATTAATATTTCATCTAAAACTCTGCAAACGCCTGCACACCAAGGCCAGAGTTGGTGATCACTGACCTAAATGTTTTCTTTCAACCCCCATATCAGGAGCAATACAGTTAGGACTTGATTCAAGCCGTAGCGCTGAAAATCCGCATTACAGCGCCATAGAAATGTAATGGCAATGTTTGCGGAGACTGCATTCATTGTAAATGCTGCATTTGTCGGCTTAATCTGAAATGACCTTTAAAATGTTCCATCGCGCTATACCGCAGATCTTCAGAGCTACGGATTTAATCGAGCCCCAAGTTGGAGTTGTGAGTATGAGGTGTTGTTTCTGTCTGGCGGGGAAGCAGGATTGAATGCTATGGGCCCTCTCAGACAACAGTCCTTGGCCCTTCTTGATCCAGTCCTCTGGAATCTAAGTGGCAGCCCCGGCTCAGAATCTTAAGTGGGATCTGTGTCCACCTGTTTATTTGTGAGCGAGGCAAAGGTGAAGGAGTCTGCGTAGAGGCGGTCAGCAGGTAGCAGGGGTAAACCCCAGCGTAGAGGAGGTTGTTCGGTTTACATTTCCTCAGGCTCCAGTCTCGTCTTGGGAGACAGAGACAGAGAATCATTGTTTCTGCCTTAGGCACTGTCATCTGCCTGTTTGGTGAGGACAAGGAGACAATGGAGCGGACAGAATGGACAGACATGAGAGAGAATGAACAGAATTGAATTTAGAGGGAGGGTGTGAGCAAGAGAGGGACGAGGACAGAGATAGAGACAGGAATAGACAGCGGGAGGAGCAGTGACAGTGGCATTAGTCTGTCTGTCCGTCCGTCCGTCCGTCCGTCCCTCATACTGGCAGACTGTGTGTTTAGGAGTTGAGCTCTGGGCAGTCCTTTCCTTAGTGCTTACTAACAGGATGAGTCACGCGGTTGAGGAGGAGGACACAGAGTGTTAATAACAGGTTATTAACATCCTTCTGCAGAGGCCCAGGGAACGTGTGTGCATGTGCACATGCTTGTGTGTCTGTGTGCGTGTTTGTGTGTGTGGTTACAGGCCCCGCCCTGGTTAAAGCGAGCCAGTCAGGGAAGAATGAAGGATGGAGGATTCCCGAGGGATGCTGGGCTGCGGGTCCACCCAGGTGGAAGTTTTGGTGGTTGGGCTCCAGATCCGCCTCGGTGTCCCTGTGTCCCACTTCCGCCTGGAAGGCTGAGTTGTATTTCAGATGCAAAGCCCAGTCAAGCAAATACAGAGGCAGTGATCCGCAATTGATTTCACATTGGATTTTTTTTTCTTTCTGAGTATTCCTCGGGTGGAATATTTTTCGGTGGATCTTTTCTGTAGATATGGAAAAGTATTTCTACTTGAACAATGTTGGTCCTGTGGTGATGCCGGTGCATTACGCTTCATAGTGACATCTATGTCTGGTTCAACCTGAGTCTCTAATGATAAAGAGTGGATGAAGAGTGGATGAAGAGTGGATAAAGAGTGGGCAAAGAGTGGGCAAAGAGTGGATAAAGAGTGGGTAAAGGGTGGATAAAGGGTGGATAAAGAGTGGAAAAAGAGTGGAAAAAGAGTGGAAAAAGAGTGGGTTGTGAAGGTACAGTGTGCAGCATGACTAGGGAGAATCCTTTTGACGCTCTGCAGTGCATGACACTGACATACTGGATTTAATTTAACTCTTAAGGATCGGACGCTTTTTTTCAATTTTCACCTAAAATGACATACCCAAATCTAAAGCAAGGACATGCGTACCATCATCTTTGAAATGCAAAGCCATAATGTATTATTCCATTCCATGCGCAATTTAGATGTTGGCCACTAGATGGCAACAGTGTATGTGCAACGTTTTAGACTGATCCAATGAACCATTGAATGTCTGTTCAAATGTTGTATCAAGACTGCCCATATGTGCCTAATTGGTTTATTAATAACTTTTCAAGTTCATAACTGTGTACTGTCCTCAAACAATAGCATGGTATTATTTCACTTTAATAACTACTGTAAATTGGACAGTGCAGTTAGATTAACAAGAATTTAAGCTTTCTGCCAATATCAGATATGTCTATGTCCTGGGAAATGTTCTTGTTACTTACAACCTCATGCTAATCGCATTAGCCTACGTTAGCTCAACCGTCCCGAGAGGGACCCACCAATCCTGTAGAGGTTTAAAGGTCTTTCTATGTCTATTGTATTTGATTAAGTATGAATACTGTAAGCCTTTAGACTTTCATTGTGTTTCTTTCTGCTCCTGGGTTGATGTGTATACATGTCCACCATGAATGAAGCCTCAACACGCTCAGATGACTTTGAGAACAATGAATGACAAGTATACCCTAGATATTCTACCTTAAACGCTTTTGTGGAACAACAACAACAACGAAAAATCAATTTGGAGCCTGTCCATTCTCCCTTCTCCGAAGAACTAAAATACACTTCCCTGACATCTCAATTGTGTGGTGAATTACAGAGCAGAGAGAGGAGGGGGCCTGCACTTAATTCTGGGGGAGATCTGATGAAGACACATTCAGGTTAGGGCTTGCTGTGTCTTTAGTAGAAATGTCAACAGGTGCTGTCAGGTCTAAGGAATGAAAAGAGACTGTATCTGAAATGGCAGCCTATCCCCTATATAGTGCATGACTTTTGACTCGGGCCCAGAGGGCCCAAAGGGCTCTGGTCAAAAGCAGTGCACTATATAGGGAATAGGGTGTCATTTCAGCCTCAGAATTTGA
Source organism: Oncorhynchus clarkii lewisi (assembly GCF_045791955.1). Taxonomy (NCBI): domain Eukaryota; kingdom Metazoa; phylum Chordata; class Actinopteri; order Salmoniformes; family Salmonidae; genus Oncorhynchus; species Oncorhynchus clarkii. The sequence continues at coordinate 87,829,808 of NC_092151.1, read as the reverse complement.
ACTGTATGGTCAGTGAGAATCTAAAAAAGCAGTCATGGAAAGATAGGCTTCCAAAATTATTTTACTAATATCACTGCTGAAATTTGAGAGGTTGTTATCAGACTCTGAAACCACAAAAAACTGACTGAAATAAATTTCATTTTTATTATCATAAAATTACTATAAATCGGATTGACCAGGTTTCGCAGTCATGGGATGATCGACAACTACAGTTATCTCTTTCACAGAAATAGGCTGGGGCAAAAGCTATTCATCTTGCTATGGGGAAATGATGATGAAAATATTCTACAGCAGATAGGGTGGCCAGAATTACTGGCTAAAATAGCAAAGCGGCCTCAGAGCATTTCGTATTATTCTATAAATAAATCCGAGACACCCCATTTAAAATGAAGTGTTCCATTTCGTATCGTATGTACAGTTGAAGTCGGAAGTTTACATACACCTTAGCCAAATACATTTAAACTCAGCTTTTCACAATTCCTGACATTTAATCCTAGTAAAAAGTCCCTGTCTTAGGTCAGTTAGGATCACCACTTTATTGTAAGAATGTGAAATGTCAGAATAATAGTAGAGAATTATTTATTTCAGCTTTTATTTCTTTCATCACATTCCCATTGGGTCAGAAGTTTACATACACTCAATTAGTATTTGGTAGCATTGCCTTTAAATTGTTTAACTTGGGTCAAACATTTCAGGTAGCCTTCCACAAGCTTCCCACAAAAAGATAGGTGAATTTTGGACCATTCCTCCTGACAGAGCTGGTGTAACTGAGTCAGGTTTGTAGGCCTCCTTGCTCGCACAAGCTTTTTCAGTTCTGCCCACACATTTTCTATAGGATTGAGGTCAGGGCTTTGTGATGACCACTCCAATACCTTGACTTTGTTGTCCTTAAGCCATTTTGCCACAACTTTGGAAGTATGCTTGGGGTCATTGTCCATTTGGAAGACCCATTTGCGACAAAGCTTTAACTTCCTGACTCATGTGTTGAGATGGTGCTTCAATATATCCACATAATTTTCTTCCCTCATGATGCCATCTATTTTTTGAAGTGCACCAGTCTCTCATGCAGTAAAGCACCCCCACAACATGATGCTGCCACCCATGTGCTTCACGGTTGGCATGGTGTTCGTCGACTTGCAAGACTCCCCCTTTTTCCTCCAAACATAACAATTGTCATTATGGCCAAACAGTTCTATTTTTGTTTCATCAGACCAGAGGACATTTCTCCCAAAAGTATGATCTTTGTCCACATAGGCAGTTGCAAACCGTAGTCTGGCTTTTTTATGGCGGTTTTGGAGCAGTGGCTACTTCCTTGCTGAGCGGCCTTTCAGGTTATGTCGATATTAGGACTCATTTTACTGTGGATATAGATACTTTTGTACCTGTTTCCTACAGCCTCTTCACAAGGTTATTTGCTGTTGTTCTGGGATTGATTTGCGCTTTTCACACCAAAGTACGTTCATCTCTAGGAGACAGAATGTGTTATGACGGCTGTGTGGTCCCATGGTGTTTATACTTGCATACTATTGTTTGTATAGATGAACGTGGTACCTTCAGGCGTTTGGAAATTGTTCCTAAGGATGAACCAAACTTGTGGGGGTCTACAATATTTTTTTCTGAGGTCTTGGCTGATTTCTTTTGATTTTCGAATGATGTCAAGCAAAGAGGCACTGAGTTTGAAGGTAGGCCTTGAAATACATCCACAGGTACACCTCCAATTCACTCAAATGATGTCAATTGGCCTATCAGAAGCTTCTAAAGCCATGACATCATTTTCTGGAGTTTTCCAAGCTGTTTAAAGGCACAGTCAACTTAGTGAATGTAAACTTCTGACCCACTGGAATTGAGATACAGTGAAATAATATGTCTGTAAACGAAACATTTCTAAACTTATGACATGTAACGAATTCCAATTTGCTCTGACTAATGTTATCTAGGTGGCTCGGTGGCTAATGCTAATGTTAGGTAGCTGGCAAACGTTAGCAACGCTAGGCGTTAGGGATTCAGTTTAGGGTTAAGGTTAGGTTAAAGGGTTGAGGTTAGGGTTAGGGTTAGGGTTAGCTAACATGCTAAGTAGCAGCAGTAGCTAAAAAGTAGTACGTAGTTGCAAAGTTGCAAATTAGCTAAAATGCTAAAGTTGACCAAACCCATCTTATTTAATCATACCAAACGTAACATATCATACTAATTTCAGTGCCGGATTAACCATTACTATATTACGTCTAGTCTATGAGACCAGTCTGAAGAGAGAAGTGGGGTGTTAAGGGTGAATAGCTGCATTATGACCTTTCAAAATGAAACAGATCCAATGAATTCCGCTGGCCACAAACAAAGAGCTAGCTACACTGTTACAGCTGGACCACACAAGACTAGCCACATAAAACAGCTTGTATGGATGATTAATAACTCTCCGTTTGCTGCCAGTATTCAAATGCTTAGCAAATCAAATATTCACTTTTTCTACATACCCCAGCCCTTTTTGTTTGGCAAACACACGATGGTACAGGCTATAAAACTAGAAACTGCCCTGGCCATTAGTCTACACAGCTGAAGGATAAATCTCCATAAATATGGATTTAGTGTCTTAAAGCTGCAGACATGGCCACTTCCCAGTCTAGTTCACCACTTGTTTGGAGTATTACTGATGTAAGCAGGGAGCCACTAACCCAAACACCATTATGGGTTTATTATCACTTAGCTACATCATATGCTAAGCTCATTTAGAGGCTTTGCTGTTTTGGGTTTTGCTGATCTGTTAAAATCATTAAAATCTTTGTGGGCAAATATTTGTGTCTTTATAAACACATACAGTATGTTTCCTAACACCATATGATATTATGTGAAATTGCAAATACCAAGTAGAAAACAAACAATCTCACATTTTTTGCTGCTCTCTTTTTCTGGTCTCCAGAGAGGGCCTGGTTGCTATGTTGGTTGCTAGCGAGTGACCAGTCCCAATAGTGAATTGAGTCAGGTGTTCTGGAGCTTTACTCACGTAACAGGATCTAATTTTGAGAATAGTCCCTCTCTGTTCCCTCCTAAAACACTCAACAATCATCATTTAACACAGCAGGAGGATAGGGTGTCTCAGCTTTCCTACTCTACCTACAACCCAATCCACTTCTCTCATGAGAACTCTCAATACTGCTTCATGGTCAGCTTCATTTTGTACTTTTAATTTCTCCCATTGGCCATCATTCATCATTTGGAATACGGACTGCAGCTATAATATTCTATATATTCTGTCCATTCTGTCTTTCAGGTGGCAGGTGCCCAAACTGAAAAAATGGAACCCCGCAATCAGCTTTGTATTTCTGCCTGTCTCTGCTAAGCTTATCAGCCAACCAGACCGAATATTGATGATGTAAATCAAGCTTTATCAAGAGTTAACCAAATAGTATGCTGCTGTAGTTAGCTACACACACCTTACCAGTGACTATCTCAAGCCATGCATGTTTGGATAACAGACCCGTACAATCTCAGTACAGGGTAGACTGAGAAAAGGCACAACCTGGCGTGCTCAAGCTCTGTACAGGGCAGACCAACAGGCGCAACCTGGCATGCGCAAGCTCTGTACAGGGCAGACCAACAGGCGCATTCAACGGACGGGGTGGGGTGGAGGGTGGCAAACTTTTCAACGACTTATGGGCAATGGGTTCAGAACAACAACAACAAACTTTATGAAAAAAGGGCACAGGTTGACTCCTGTCTGTGCTAGTGTCTAATTCTATCTAGAACACAACAGAACATTATTTCATGTCAGCAGCATTCCAAACTCCAACACCACTGAGAGTTCTCTGAATAGAGGAGAGGAACACCATAAGTGAACTAGCCTTAGAGAGACAATGCAATATGCACTCTTGAACAAAGGCTCAGGAAAGACTTTGCCCTGATTCTGACTCCTCTGCAATGATGAAACCAAGTCGACTGACGTGCCAACTGTTCAGAAAGCCTCAGAAGTGCTTTTAGATTTGACTGAACAGAGTTTAATCTTCTTGACAGTAGGGTGCATTACCCAAAGGGTTCACCTCGACACTTACAATGTGAATTACACACTTCATGTTGAAGCCTCCATTAGCAGGCAAGTCCCTACTAGATCTGTTTCAACTTGAACATACACTATACACACCATATACACACTACATATACACTATTCGTACAAAAGAAAGTGGACACCCCTTCAAATCAGTGGATTTGGCAATTTCAGCCAAACCGTTGCTGACAGGTGAATAAAATAGAGCACAAAGCCATGCAATCTCCATAGACAATCATTTGCAGTAGAATGACTTTGCTGAAGAACTCAGTGACTTTCAATGTGGCACCGTCATAGGATGTCACCTTTCCAACAAGTTAGTAAATCAAATTTTTGCCCTGCTAGAGCTGCCCAGGTCAACTTTAAGTGCTGTTAATGTGAAGTGGACATGTCTCGGAGCAACAACGGCTCAACTGCGAAGTGGCTATCACAGACTGGAACATGTTCCGTGATTCTTCCAGTGGCACTGAGGAGTACACCACATCACTGGCTTTATCAATAAGTGCATCGAGGATGTCGTCCCCATAGTGACTGTCCGTACATATCGCAACCAGAAGCCATGGATTACAGGCAACATTCGCACTGAGCTAAAGGGTAGAGCTGCCGCTTTCAAGGTGAAGGAATCTAACCCGGACTCTTACAAGAAATCCTGTTATGCCCTGCGACGCACCATGAAACAGTTAAAGTGTCAATACAGGGCTAAGATTGAATCATACTACACCGGCTCCAACGCTCATCTTTTGTGGCAGAGCTCGCAAACGATCACGGACTACAAAGGGAAGGACTGCTGCAAGCTGCCCAGTGACACGAGCCTACCAGACGAGGAACATCACTTCTATGCTCGCTTCGAGGCAAGCAAAATGGAGGCATGCATGTGAGCATCAGCTGTCCCGGATGACTGTGTGATCACGCTCTCCGTAGCCGACGTGAGTAAGACCTTTAAACAGGTCAACATAAACAAGGGTGCTGGGCCAGACGGATTACCAGGACGTGTGCTCTGGGCATGTGCTGTCCAACTGGCAGGTGTCTTCACTGACATTTTCAACATGTCCCTGATTGAGTCTGTAATACCAACAAGAACACAAAGGCAACCTGCCTAACTGACTAGAGAGCCGGAGCACTCACGTCTAAAGCCATGAAGTGCTTTGAAAGGTTGTTCATGGCTCACATCAACACCACTATCCCAGAAACCCTAGACCCACAAGAATTTGCATACCGCCCAAACAGATCCACAGATGATGCAATCTCTATTGCACTCCACACTGCCCTTTCCCACCAGGACAAAAGTGAGAATGTGAGAATACTATTCATTGACTACAGCTCGGCGTTCAACACCATAGTACCCTCAAAGCTCATCACTAAGCTAAGGATCCTGGGACTAAACACCTCCCTCTGCAACTGGATCCTGGACTTCCGGATGGGCCGCCCCCAGGTGGTGAGGGTAGGTAGCAACACATCTGCCACGCTGATCCTCAACACTGGAGCTCCACAGGGGTGCGTGCTCAGTCCCCTCCTGTACTCCCTGTTCACCCACGACTGCATGGTCAGGCACGACTCCAACACCATCATTAAGTTTGCAGACGACACAACAGTAGTAGGCCTGATCACCGACAACGACGAGACAGCCTATAGGGAGGAGGTCAGAGACCTGACCGAGTGGTGCCAGAATAACAACCTATCCTTCAACGTAACCAAGACTAAGGAGATGATTGTGGACTACAGGAAAAGGAGGACCGAGCATGCCCCCATTCTCATTGACGGGGCTGTAGTGGAGCAAGTTGAGAGCTTCATGTTCCTTGGTGTCCACATCAACAACAAACTAGAATGGTCCAAACACACCAAGACATTCCTGAAGAGGGCACGACAAAGCCTATTCCCCCTCAGGAAACTAAAAAGATTTGGCATGGGTCCTGAGATCCTCAAAAGGTTCTACAGCTGCAACATCGAGAGCATGGTTGCATCACTGCCTCGTACAGCAATTTCTCAGCCTCTGTCCGCAAGGCACTACAGAGAGTAATGCGTACGGCCCAGTACATCACTGGGGCTAAGCTGCCTGCCATCCAGGACCTCTACACAAGGCGGTGTCAGAGGAAGGCAATAAAAATTGTCAAAGACCCCAGCCACCCCAGTCATAGACTGTTCTCTCTACTACCGCATGCAAAGCGGTACCGGAGTGCCAAGTCTAGAACAAAAAGGCTTCTCAACAGTTTTTACCCCCAAGCCATAAGACTCCTGAACAGGTAATCAAATGGCTATATGGACTATTTGCATTGTGTGCCCCCCCACCCCCTCTTTTTACACTGCTGCTACTCTCTGTTTATCATATATGCATAGCCACGTTAACTATACATTCACGTACATACTACCTCAATTGGACCGACCAACCAGTGCTCCCGCACATTGGCTATCTGCATTGTGTCCCGCCACCCACCCCTCTTTCACGCTACTGCTACTCTCTGTTCATCATATATGCATAGTCACTTTAACCATATCTACATGTACATACCACCTCAATCAGCCTGACTAACCGGTGTCTGTATATATCCTCGCTACTTTTATAGCCTCGCTACTGTATATAGCCTGTCTTTTTATTGTGGTTTATTTCTTTACTTACCTATTGGTCACCTAACACCTTTTTTGCATTATTGGTTAGAGCCTGTAAGTAAGCATTTCACTGTAAGGTCTACACCTGTTGTATTCGGCACACATGACAAATAAACTTTGATTTGATTTGGTAGGCCACACAAGCTCACAGAGCAGGATTGTCTGTCCTGGGTTTTAACACTCACTACCAAACTTCCTCTGGAAGCAACATCAGGACAAGAACTGTTTGTCAGGAGCTTCATGAAATGGGTTTCCATGGCCGAGCAGTCGCACTCAAGCCTGAGATCACCATGCGCAATGCCAAGCGTCGGCTGGAGTGGTATAAAGCTTGCCTCCATTGGACTCTGGAGCAGTGGAAACACGTTCTCTGGAGTGACGAATCACGCCTCACCATCTGGCAGTCCGACGGATGAAACTGGGCTTGGCGGATGCCAGGGCAACGCTACCTGTCCCAATGCATAGTGCACACTGTAAGGTTTGGTGGAGGAGGATTTATTTTATTTTTTTCACCTTTATTTAACCAGGTAGGCAAGTTGAGAACAAGTTCTCATTTACAATTGCGACCTGGCCAAGATAAAGCAAAGCAGTTCGACACATACAACTACACAGAGTTACACATGGAGTAAAACAAACATACAGTCAATAATATGGTATAAACAAGTCTATATACAAATAATGTGTCATGACGTTGGCCTCTTTGGGTACAGCGAGCACCATCCCCCTCTCTCTGTCTCCTACAACCAGGCTGCTGTGGTCAGAGAGGTCATAAATTCCTAGGGAAGATCCTGACTCATGGCCACACAGTATAGAGACAGAGTGAAGTTTCATAGAGAACAAAGGAATTTCTTCCACCTCACTTGAGGTCCGAACAACAGGTTCGAAGAAGGTATAAAAGATCGATGAAGAATCCAGTTACGAACTGGTCCGTTCGTTACAAGTTTGTAAAACTCATTAGAGACGGTGTGACCACATTACCATAACGCTGTATATATAATAGCCTCATATATGAGGTTTACATCTAATTGTTGTATAAGATGAATGAGTGAGGATGATACTGTTTGTAAAATTGAGTAATGTGATTTTGGACTGTTTAATGAAGGAAAATCCAATTCCCTTTTGAGTTTAACTAAATCAGAGGACCGCCCATGAGCACAGTTATGGTCGGCAACCATGGGACAGGCCCTTTTTTGCCCTTCCGGATTAAACCCCCACTCGGGTTTTCTATCACCAGACCATGTTTTCTCTCAATCACGAGGACAAAGGTTGCAGACCAGCTTACCTCGATAAAGAGAGGGCCAATGTTTGAGACGATTGCTGAATCTTTTAACCATACCACGTGGTTAAACTCTTAGACTATCGATACCGACAGAATAAGAACAAGTCTTTGATATTAATTACTAGTCTGCAGCTAAGAATTCGGTATCATTGAACGCGAAGAACGAAGACCGCCGAAACATCTATAATGAAATGAATGAACGTCACTCTGAACTATCCACTCTATCCACGACAGAAAGAGAGAGAGAGGACGGAAACTCTCCAACAGAAACAACCTTTTCAGTAGAGATCCCGACGACACACTGAGCGTAAATATATATATTGATTGCAATTGTTCCCGAATGAGTGAGCGTTCATGTGCAAAGGATTAGCATTTCAATTGTTATAATTATCAACTCTGTAGACTTCTCATCTGACCCCCACTCCCCTTTTGTCCAAAAAACCACCATGCCGGTTTAGCCCACTAGGGCACATTCCCCTATCATTTCTTTAATCATTTTTACTTTGTTTGTTTGTTTATGCATTTCTGTGAATTACTTAGTCAGTATATCAATTATTTAAGACAATTGGTGTATGGGTGACTCATAGTGAAGACTTGGTTTGTGCAGATAACCAACAATTTACGACGTTTGGAATGAGACTAACGAAAGGTAAAGTAAATAATTAAATAATTCGAAGACTAATTGATCAGATATAAAATATCTGAAAAGTTATATTAGGAAATTATAACTATGTAATCTGAATATTTTTCTTGGTGCCCAGACTTCCTAGTTAATTACAGTTACATGATTAATCCGTTTAATCGCGTAATAATAATTACAGAGAATCTTTGATAAAAACTAAAATTCTTAATTTAATGATAGTAAAGACACAACATATTATCTGGAGCTCGTTTTCATGGTTCGGGTTAGGCCCCTTAGTTCCAGTGAAGGGAAATCTTAACGCTACAGTATACAATGAAATGATAGGCAATTTTGTGCTTCCAACTTTGTGGCAACAATTTGGGAAAGACCCTTTCCTGTTTCAGCATGACAATGCACCCGTGCACCAAGCGAGGTCCACACAGAAATGGTTTGTGGTGGCTGCTATAACAGCAAATGGGGACCAACTCCATATTCATGGCCATGATTTTTTAATGAGATGTTAGACAAGCAGGTGCCCACATACTTTTAGTTATGTAGTGTACGTTAGTTACTTTATGGAGAGACAATTACAGTTAACCCAATTCTAACAGTTCACTATATTTCCATTGGGGATAGGTGTTCTATTTTTTACCACATATTCATATTTCAAAACTGGTGTGTGAAATAATGTGATTAACTGTGGTCCCTTGTGACTCAGTTGGTAGAGCATGGCGCTTTCAATGCCAGGGTTGTGTGTTTAATTCCTGCGGGGGACCAGTATGAAAATGTATACACGCTACTGTAAATTGCTCTGGATAAGAGCCTCTTCTAAATGACAAAAATGTAAACTGCGTAACACTCTGTAAATAATGTGATTAACTGTGGACCACTGTAAATTATGTGATTAACTGTGGAACACTGTAAATAATGGGATTAACTGTGGAACATCTTAAATAACGGGATTAACTGTGGAACACTGTAGATAATGTTATTAACTGTGGAACACTGCAAATAATGGGATTAACTGTAAATAATATAATTAACTAGTGTGGAACACTGGGATTAACTGTGGAACACTGTAGATAATGTTATTAACTGTGGAATACTGCAAATAATGGGATTAACTGTAAATAATATAATTAACTAGTGTGGAACACTGGGATTAACTGTGGAACACTGTAAATAATGTTATTAACTGTGGAACACTGCAAATAATGGGATTAACTGTAAATAATAGAATTAACTAGTGTGGAACACTGGGATTAACTGTGGAACACTGTAGATAATGTTATTAACTGTGGAATACTGCAAATAATGGGATTAACTGTAAATAATAGAATTAACTAGTGTGGAACACTGGGATTAACTGTGGAACACTGTAAATGGGATTAACTGTGGAACACTGTAAATAATGGGATTAACTGTAGAACACTGTAAATAATGGGATTAACTGTGGAACACTATAAATAAAACAGATGAGGAAATGTCCTCTTATAGTTATTCTTTCTGACTTTTTCCTTTCCATCCTTTGTAAGAATTTCATTCTATACAATGGTACTTCATTCTGTGCTATGGTACTTCATTCTGTACTATGGTACTTCATTCTGTACTATGGTACTTCATTCTGTGCTATGGTACTTCATTCTGTACTATGGTACTTCATTCTGTGCTATGGTACTTCATTGGCACTCTAAGGAATTGGTGTTTGCAGTGAGGGAACACAGCTACAATGTTCTCGTTCCTTCCTTCCTACCTCATTCCCACCCGCCCTCCCTCCACCCCAACCCATCACTTTACGAGGGAATCTTCCCCATCTCTGGACAGCTTCCAGATCGGCACGTCTTATGTCTCTCACCATCTCTCATGAGCTCCCAGAGAGACCAACAGCTTGTCAGAGTGAGTGGTGAAGGACATTTCACTCACCACTGCCCAAGAGAAGTCGCTCACTTCTCCACTCCAGTCTCCAGCACGCCCCTCTGATGGAGAGAACGAGAAAATGAACATATGGAGGACAAGAAGGAGACAGATGCAAAAGGGAAGCTCGGTTGGCACTGCAGAGCTATGCAAAAAAAAGAAAGGGAAATCAACAATTGTATGACGAATTTGTTTTGTCAAACCTGTTCGACTTTGCAAGCTTCAGCAATCACTTTTGAATAATATTATGATTTTTGAGAGGTCATTGAAAGGGCATTGGCTTCAAAGTAACTTCCTCAATATGAAGTGACAGGAAAGTACTTATGTTTTGTCCACGTTCTACTTGACAATTGAGAAGAGCAATACAATCTATTTTGAACAGATTGTGTATAAATAGTTTCATTTCCTATGAAAGAAAAACAATATCATGACAAGGAAATTCCTTTGTCCTGTTCTCTCACACGTATGTTTACAAGCTGTTCTCACACACGTATATTTACGAGCTGTTCTCACACGCAATTTACATATGTATGTTTACGAGGTATTCTCACACGCAATTTACATATGTATGTTTACGAGGTATTCTCACACGTATGTTTACGAGCTGTTCTCACACGCAATTTACATATGTATGTTTACGAGGTATTCTCACACGCAATTTACATATGTATGTTTATGAGCTGTTCTCACATATGTATGTTTACGGGCTCTTCTCACACGTATGTTTACAAGCTGTTCTCACACGCAATTTACATATGTATGTTTACGAGGTATTCTCACACGTATGTTTACATGCTGTTCTCACACGCAATTTACATATGTATGTTTATGAGCTGTTCTCACATATGTATGTTTATGAGCTGTTCTCACACACGTATGTTTACGAGCTGTTCTCACATATGTATGTTTACGAGCTGTTCTCACACGCAATTTACATATGTATGTTTATGAGCTGTTCTCACATATGTGTGTTTATGAGCTGTTCTCACATATGTATGTTTATGAGCTGTTCTCACATATGTATGTTTACGAGGTATTCTCACACGTATGTTTACGAGCTGTTCTCACACGCAATTTACATATGTATGTTTATGAGCTGTTCTCACATATGTATGTTTACGTGCTGTTCTCATATATGTATGTTTATGAGCTGTTCTCACATATGTATGTTTATGAGCTGTTCTCACATATGTATGTTTATGAGCTGTTCTCACATATGTATGTTTACGAGCTGTTCTCACATATGTATGTTTATGAGCTGTTCTCACAAGCAATTTACATATGTATGTTTACGAGCTGTTCTCACACGCAATTTACATATGTATGTTTATGAGCTGTTCTCACATATGTATGTTTATGAGCTGTTCTCACATATGTATGTTTATGAGCTGTTCTCACATATGAATGTTTACGAGCTGTTCTCACATATGTATGTTTATGAGCTGTTCTCACATATGTATGTTTATGAGCTGTTCTCACATATGTATGTTTACGAGGTATTCTCACACGTATGTTTACGAGCTGTTCTCACATATGTATGTTTACGAGCTGTTCTCACACGCAATTTACATATGTATGTTTACGAGCTGTTCTCACACGCAATTTACATATGTATGTTTATGAGCTATTCTCACACGTATGTTTACCAGCTGTTCTCACACGCAATTTACATATGTATGTTTATGAGCTGTTCTCACATATGTATGTTTACGGGCTCTTCTCACACGTATGTTTACCAGCTGTTCTCACACGCAATTTACATATGTATGTTTATGAGCTGTTCTCACACGTATGTTTACCAGCTGTTCTCACACGCAATTTGCATATGTATGTTTACGAGCTGTTCTCACACGGAATTTACATATGTATGTTTACGAGCTGTTCTCACACATTTACAAGCTGTTCTCACATATTTACAAGCTGTTCTCACACGCAATTTACATATGTATGTTTACAAGCTGTTCTCACACATTTACAAGCTGTTCTCACATGTTTACAAGCTGTTCTCACATGTTTACAAGCTGTTCTCACATGTTTACAAGCTGTTCTCACACATGTTTACAAGCTGTTCTCACACATGTTTACAAGCTGTTCTCACACACAATTTATTTGGATTAGCTAACACAACGTGCCATTTGAACGCAGGAGTGATGGTTGCTGATATTGAGCCTCTGTCCGCCTATGTAGATATTCCATAAAAAAACTTCCGTTTATAGCTACAATAGTCATTTACAACATTAACAAATGTCAAATTTTAATGGACAATTTTTTTGGTGCTTTTATTTAAAAAATAAAGACATTTCTAAGTGACCCCAAACTTGTGAACGGTAGTGTATGTTTACAAGCTAAACGTTTTGTAATCGTCACAAATGTCATTCAGATGTAATACTATATTTTTCTGAAGCAAAGTGACAACATAATGCCAGGTATAAATGCTCAACAAAATGGAGGCAGCCTCACAATCTTGGACAAATGCTGGTGAAAGTGTTACCTGTTAGAACAGTCAATCTTCCTGTTAGCCAAGCAGGAAATCCAGTGGCTGTCACTTTGGGTCATGTCAATAGGAAGGGAACTAGACCAGCCCAGTTTCACAGCCAGTAAGCCAGGCAGATGGACCTGAACCCCCTCTAAACTTTGACCTGGGTGTAGCTTTGATCATGCACTTCCTAGATGCAAACTGCTGCAAAATGCAAAATGCAAGGTTTGTCATTTCAAGACATCATTGTATCATCGCAATGATATGAGTAATCATGCTATCATGTACCATGCTCCTAATGTTTTGTATACAGAGTAAACTGTAGCAAAAAGTATAACATTGACAACTAAGAGTATAGTAGCAGATACAGTGACCGTGGCAGGCTTGTATGGTTCATGTGGTTACAGAGTTTAGAGACAGGGTAAAACCTGGAGCTAGTAGCAGGCTACACAGTCAGAAGAGAGCTGTATATACTACAGTTTAGCATACTGCCAAGCAGCAGAACGGTAAACATGGAGAGGAGATGGGGAGGACAGGAGGGAAGATGGGGCAGGGGAGGGAGGAGATGGGGGGGAGTGGAGAAGACAGGAAGAGGAGAGGAGGGAGGAGGGGCAACAAGAAGGGACGGTAGAGGAGGAAATAGGGGAGGAGGGGAGAGATTAGGAAGTATAGAGGAAATGGGGGGAGAAGAGTAGAGGGAAGTAAATGGAGCAGAGGAAAATAAAGGAGAGGGGGAAGAAGGGAAGAGGGAGGACAGGAGAAGATAAGGAGAGGAGAAGGGATAAGATGGGAGGAAGGGTAAGAGATGAGAAGCCTCTGATGCAGAGGAGAAGGGATAAGATGGGAGGGAGGGAAGGGTAAGAGATGAGAAGCCTCTGATGCAGAGGAGAAGGGATAAGATGGGAGGGAGGGAAGGGTAAGAGATGAGAAGCCTCTGATGCAGAGGAGCAGAGAGAGAGAGGATTAACAGAGCTGGAGGCCAATACACACAACACCCTGAGCCCTGATCCCACTGATCTCAAACACATTGAATCAACATTGTCTCAGCATAGTTTTGTCCATATTGTATCAAGTGGGAAAACAATTTTGATTACGCACAACAACAAAAAAAATCAACACCCAAACTTTCTTTGTGTCGTTTTAACTCAACATCAGGTTTCATGTTTCAGGCTTAATTTTTTCCACATTGAGCTCCTGTTAATTAACAACTCAGTCATGCTAATATCAGTAGCAGGCTAGACGTTGAACTGACGTCTGTGGGCCGCTTACTCTAAGGATCCAGAGTGTTAACTATTGATATATGCCAGATAGCCAGGAGACACTAGCATAATTATACCCACAGAATCATATAATCATCATCACAAGTCAGGTTTCCACTCTCAGAGCTACACAACTAAAGAGGTTTACAGAAAATTGCACAATGGATCAAAATGGTGTGGGGTGTGTCATAGTTCCAGTGTATTATTACATTTTGGACAATGGCAAAACCAAATGGAAACAGGTTATTTTTACATTAAATTATTATTACAGATTATTATTACAGATGTATTCATGTATATGTTATTCAAATGTTATTGGATTATAGAAATAATAAGAAGAAAGTATTATGTCTGATTGACTAAATGTATTCATGTGATCATGTTTCAACACAACGGGAACAAATACCTCTTAAATGTAATCAATGGTGTCAGTCCTAGCTCTTTGACTTGAGTATGTCCAATTTGATGAAGGGAACACGATGTCATATTTAAAAGTTTTGTTCCCAACGTATGAAGGTGATTTCAGTAGGGAACATTAATGCTTCCACCTGTCTCTAGCACTTATGTGAACCTTTTCAGTAGCTTCGGGGATGCGCAGTAGTACCTCTAGCACTTAGCCATCCCGGATCCGGGATCGTGAATACAGCCTCAAGCTCATTACCATAACGCAACGTTAACTATTCATGAAAATCGCAAATGAAATGAAATAAATATGCTAGCTCTCAAGCTTAGCCTTTTGTTAACAACACTGTCATCTCAGATTTTCAAAATATGCTTCTCAACCATAGGAAAACAATAATTTGTGTAACAGTAGCTAGCTAGCGTAGCATTTAGCGTTAGTGTTAGCATTCAGCAGGCAACATTTTCACAAAAACCAGAAAAGCATTCAAATAAAATAATTTACCTTTGAAGAACTTCAGATGTTTTCAATGAGGAGACTCTGTTAGATAGCAAATGTTCAGTTTTTCCTGAAAGATTATTTGTTTAGGAGAAATCGCTCCGTTTGGTGCGTCACGTTTGGCTACCAAAAAAAAAACGAAAATCCAGTCATCAAAACGCCAAACTTTTTTCCAAATGAACTCCATAATATCGACTGAAACATGGCAAACGTTGTTTAGAACCAATCCTCAAGGTGTTTTTCACATATCTCTTCGATGATATATCGTTCGTGGAAGTGTGCTTTCTCTCCTGAATCCCTGGAGAAAATGCTCCTGAAGATTACGCACCAATTTAGACAAAGGACACCGGGCGGACCCCTGGAAAATGTAGTCTCTTATGGCCAATCTTCCAATGATATGCCTACAAATACGTCACAATGCTGCAGACATCTTGAAGAAACGACAGAAAGCGCAGGCTCGTTCCTGGTGCATTCACAGCCATATAAGGAGACAATGGAAAACAGAGCTTCAGAAATTCTGCTCATTTCCTGTTTGAAGTTTCATCTTGGTTTCGCCTGTAGCATGAGGTCTGTGGCACTCACAGATAATATCTTTGCAGTTTTGGAAACGTCAGACTGTTTTCTTTCCAAAGTCAATTATATGCATAGTCGAGCATCTTTTCGTGACAAAATATTGCGCTTAAAATGGGCACGTTTTTTTATCCAATAATGAAATAGCGCCGCCATAGACTCAACATTTACCCAACCAATAGACCACTTCTCAGCAACGGGTACAGAAACATTTACCCAACCAATAGACAACTTCTCACTAACGGATACAGACACATTTACCCAACCAATAGACCACTTCTCAGCTACGGGTAGAGAAACATTTACCCAACCAATAGACCACTTCTCACTAACGGGTACAGACACATTTACCCAACCAATAGACCACTTCTCAGCAACGGGTAGAGAAACATTTACCCAACCAATAGACCACTTCTCAGCAACAGGTACAGAAACATTTACCCAACCAATAGACCACTTCTCAGCAACGGGTACAGAAACATTTACCCAACCAATAGACCACTTCTCACTAACGGGTACAGACACATTTACCCAACCAATAGACCACTTCTCAGCAACGGGTACAGAAACATTTACTCAACCAATAGACCACTTCTCAGCAACGGGTACAGACACATTTACCCAACCAATAGACCACTTCTCAGCAACGGGTACAGAAACATTTTACTTTTTACATGTATTTATTTAATATACCTTTGTTGAAGACACTGACTAAAGTTGCTCTGGATAAAAGTGTCTGCTAAATGACCAAAATGTAAATGTAAAAATGAACACTTCAAAGCATGCTGGGTAACAAGACAAACTCTTTAATCAAACGAAATTGGGGAGGGGACTGTGGATCGATGTCTGTCCATTCCGTCTGTGCGTTCGTACGTTAGTCACACGCGATTAGGTAAAGAGACTGGTACCCATGCTCACTACCTTCCATGCCTGGCCACTTGAGCATCTGGTCAACATAATGGATAATCTGTGGTCACACACGATAACTGAAATTTGTTAGTCACACGCGTTATCTCAATTGGGTGGGTGGGGGGTGACATGTTTACTTTTGCCTTGTTTCTACATGAATGAATCTGGTGCATATCAAGTTCTGCCAAGTTAGGTACACTATATATACAAAAGTTGTGGATTCGGCTAGTTCAGCCACACCCGTTGCTGACGGGTGTATAAAATCGTGCACATAGCCATGCAATAGACAAACATTAGCAGTAGAATGGCCAACAAGTCAGTTCGTAGAATTTCTGCCCTACTAGAGCTACACCTCAAAGTGGTAGGCCACACAAGATCACAGAAGGGGACCGCCGAGTGCTGAAGCTTGTAAAAATTATCTGTCCTCAGTTGCAACACTCACTACAGAGTTCCAAACTGGAAGCAACGTCAGTGCAAGAACTATTCGTTGGGAGCTTCATGACCGAGCAGCCGCAAACAAGCCATCGCAATGCCAAGCGTCAGCTGAAGTGGTGTAAAGCTTGCCACCATTTGACTCTGGAAACGTGTTCTCTGGAGTGATGAATCATGTTTCACCATCTGGCAGTCCGACGGACACATCTGGGTTTGGCGGAAAATGCCAGGAAAACGCTACCTGCCCGAATGCATCACTCCAGAGAACATGTTTCCAATGCTCCAGAGTGCAATGGCGGCGATCTTTACACCACTCCAGCTGACGCTTGGCATTGTGCATGTTGATCTTAGGCTTGTGTGCGGCTGCTTGGCCATGGAAACTAATTTCATGAAGCTACCGAAGAACAGTTCCTATGCTGACTGTAAAGTTTGGTGGAGGAAGAATAATGGTCTGGGGCTGTTGTTCATGGTTCAGGCCCCTTAATTCCAGTGAAGGGAAATCTTAACGCTACAGCATACAATGACATTCTAGATGATTCTGTGCTTCCAACTTTGTGGCAAAAGTTTGGGGAAGGCCCTTTCCTGTTTCAGCTTGACAATGCCCCCGTGTACAAAGCGAGGTCCATACAGAAATGGTTTGTCGAGATCGGTGTGGAAGAACTTGACTTGCCTGCACAGAACCCTGACCTCAACTCCATCTAACACATTTGGGATGAATTGGAACGACGACTGCGAACCAGGCCTAATCGTCCAACATCAGTGCCGACCTCACTAATGCACTTGTGGCTGAATGGAAGCAAGTCCCCGCAGCAATGTCCTAA
Organism: Oncorhynchus clarkii lewisi; assembly: GCF_045791955.1. Taxonomy (NCBI): domain Eukaryota; kingdom Metazoa; phylum Chordata; class Actinopteri; order Salmoniformes; family Salmonidae; genus Oncorhynchus; species Oncorhynchus clarkii. Next base: position 87,811,994 of record NC_092151.1, on the reverse strand, counting down.
CATCTAGTGGAAAGCCTTCCTAGAAGAGTGGAGGCTGTTATAGCAGCAAAGGGGCGACCAACTCCATATTAATGCCCATAATTTTGGATTGAGATGTTCGACGAGCAGGGTTCCACATAATGTTGCTCATGTGGTGTATTTAATCAATGGGAGATGGATTTAAAATGACAGAATTAAAAGCAGCAATACAATTTTCTCTCGCTCTCCACAGGAAGTGTAAGGATCAAAACACATGCCTTTTATTGCAACTTCTTCCAAATCATCCATTTAGAGTTGGCACAATGCAGCCTTTATGTTTTGATTTCTAAGAGATTCCCAGGTTTATAGGTCTATCACAACTGAATAAATAATGGATTTTATGGTGATGACTATATTAAACTGATTTATTCCACTTTTTAAAGTGTAGATACTTCCTAAACATGTTTATGTTAATAAACGGCCAACTACTGTGAGACCGGCAGCCATTTGCATTACAATTACCGTCTGACAAAATGTCATGACCGCCACCGCCTTTGGTGCAGAAAACAAAAAAGATCCAGTCAGCGGCAGTCCTGTGGACTAAAACAGTTTGTTGATGAGAGGTCGAAGGAGAATGGCAAGAACTGTAACAGCTAACAGGCGGGTCACAAACATGCAAATAAGGCACAGTACAACAGTGTCGTACTGCAGAATGGCATCTCAGAGAGCACAACTCGTCAGTCCTTGTCATGGACGGGCAGCAGACGACCACACAGGGCTCCTATCACCTAAAAACAAGATGAAGGGTTTCCAGTGGAAGGGCAGAGGCGGATTATTTACTCCCCGACGTAGTTTCGACAGGATGCCCGCACGTCGGCCTCTCTTACGCTGTTCCTTCCTCTTCCGAGTATCGGGGACTAGGGCCTGATCCGTGGTGAGAAGTATGACCTGCACCGCTGACTCGTTGAAGTAGAAATCTGCATCCTAATCGTGGTTAGTGACCGGTGTTCTGATGTCCAGAAGCTCTTTTCGGTCATAGGAAACGATGCCAGAAAACAAAACAGCAGAACTGGCCAGGAGCCCATTAAACAAAAGCCATCCAATGCAGAGCCATTCTTTCAACATCAACACCCACCCCTGCTCCAGCCCAAGCAGAACTTGACGCACACCTCCGTGTCAATCCGTCAGGAACATAAATGGGGCGACGCCAGCAGAATGTGCTTTGCTAGCACCCGCGACCTCATCTCCAGCTCTGGGAACATACGTCACCCTGACAACAGACAGATTAGTAGCACGGTGCTCGCCTCTGGATTTATTGTCTCAACGTGTGTTTTTTTTTTGTTTTTTTTATGTTCGATGCTTGCTGTTTGCAGCCATCTAACATTTCCTCTCTATATGCTGTACTGTGGAGACTGAAAATCCATCTAGAGATTTGTGCTGACATCACGTACTCAGGTACCATGGTAACCATAGCTATGTTATTAAAAAAAATGTAATCGTATATGCTACTAATCAAACGAAAATAACAACCAAACAAGTCTTTGACCTGTTGTACTCAAGAGGTAAAACATTTGAGATTCCGGTTCTCGATAGCTTTCAGCACAGGCCAACTTCAACCACTAGTCGAGACAGATCTCAAGAAGCAGTTCTATTCAGATCAATTTAAATTTGGTGTATTAATGGATGTCACGACATACACATAAAAAGACACTCAGGGTAAAAATGCAAAGGCACTTTTCCTCCATCTCCACCTTCACTCAAGCACGGGAAGCATTCAGGAATACATTCATCTCAGGCCATAAAGGAGAGGAAGCTCACACTCCATTTCCGTCTGATAAACGTATTTCAACTCCAGCTAGCTCTTACTCTGTCATAAAAGTCCCCTGAGTGGACAATTATACGCTTTAACAGTATTTTGCTTTGCCTGCTTAGCCTATATGTTGTGAAAGCATTGTAATAACATTATAATAAACTGATAAAAGCATAGCATATATAGTATTATTAGCCAATTCTTTCATAATATATTAACATAGTAGAGAATGAAATAAATGTAACAAAACAAACATATGGACTCCGGATTACTTTAGATCCCTCAAATTCAAATCTGGATCTCGAACCCAGTTCCACTGTTTGTTTTTTTATTCTCCCCCGTAATCAGGGACTGATTTAGACCTGGGACACCAGGTGGGTGCAATTCATTATCAGGTAGAACAGGAAACCAGCAGCAGTCCATACCTTGTAGGGTAAGATTTGAATAACCCTGCCTCTGGTGGTCTTTTAAAATATGCATTTACCTTTGACCTTTTCAACTGAAGACACATTAGTGGATTGATATTCTGAAAATCAGTATTATGTCACCTTACCACAACATTGTATATAACTGTAACTCTACCATGTCGTTTTTTCCTTCATAATAGCTTTTACAATTACAGATTAGTGAGAGAACGCAATAAAACGCAGTCATCATCTCATACTCCACTGAGCACCGTCTTTAACTCAGACACCTACATGAGGGAAGTCATAGGCTACTGTAGCTGTGCTCATTGTGGATGACCAACGGTAGACCACAACAAGATAACAATTTTCAGATGTTGTAACTGAATTTGAAGACACTGTTCACTCTTTCCAACAAGTCATATTGACATCTTTAGGTAGAATAATCAGGACGAGTAGAGGGGACTGCATGAGGATTCCTCTGAGCTCCAATTAAAGAGTGTGTCTTTGAAAATATGTGCTGTTTTCAACTCTAATTCATTAACGTGACGTGTGTGCCAGCTTCAGAGCCTGTACCCTTTCAAGTTAAGACCAATTATAATTATCCTTCTCTCTTTCCCTCCCTTCCTCTCCCTCACATCCAGGAGCAACTGTAGGAAAGGGGTTTGAATTTTCCCATGTCTTGGCTCACCATATAGGGACATTTACAGATCAGAGGACTGGTTCATTGGAGCTGGATAATGACATGACAACCAGGGGAGTGGGTTATACAGACCTGTCTATGGCAGAAACCTTCAGACAGGTCTAACACTGACCTTGGGAGCCTATCCTTATGTCAACAGACAGGCAAAACAAACCTGTTCTGCACAAGAAACATCCATAACCCGGGATTCAATCAAAGGTGTGTTGTCGACGAGCACATTGCACTACGAACGTCTGGGAAGTTGCACTTAAAAGGCGCACTGTCGGTAGTGCAGAATGCAGCTCTGGCAACACGACATCTTTAAATGACTCCCAGCCATAGATATGAAGCACAACGTGAAGCACAAACTCTATACGAAACAGCATGAATATACTGCATCTCTCAAATGGCTTTGAATCTATTTGGAAACATATGACATAAAAGTATTTGTCACGCCCTGGCCATAGAGAGGTTTTTATTCTCTATTTTGGTTAGGCCAGGGTATGACTAGGGTGGGCATTCTAGTTTCTTTATTTCTATGTTTTCTATTTCTTTGTTTTTGGCCGAGTGTGGTTCCCAATCAGAGGCAGCCGTCTTTAATTTTCTCTTATTGAGAATCATACTTAGGCAGTCCTTTTTCCCTCTTTCATTTGTGGGTTCTTATTTTTGCATCGGTTGTTATTTTGCCCTGCAGAGCGTCCCGTTCGTATTTTGCTTTGTTGTTGTCGGTGTTCTTTAAATAATAAATAGAATGAACACGTACCACTCTGCTCTTTGGTCCACTTCTTCCCATGACGATCGTGACAGTCTTGAAGCTCTCAGATCCTCAGTGAAGCTCTGTTTTCATGACTGTTTCCCTAATAGGCTAATAAATGCTTGGGTGACTAGATAAAACAAGATTCATTTCCACACAAAGATTAGAAACATTTGAGGCATTTCTTTCACAACCGTAGCCAGGCCGAGCTATGCTCAGCTGTATCAAATTTCAATCGTAGCAGTCTGGGTCTTTGGGTAAGATTCAATAATGTTTCATATGAGCTGCTCAGTCAGTCATCCCCACATTGTCTGATCTGAAGACAGCATTTGAAAGTGAAACAGCTGGATGTATTATTTGAGTCTAGACCTATTGTGGCACAGACACTCTTATCCAGAGCAACTTACATCAGCAATTAGGGTTAAGTGCCTTGCTCAAGGGCACATCGACAGATTTTGCACCTAGTCGGCTCGGGGACTCGAAGCAGTGACCTTCCGGTTACTGGCCCAACGCGCTTAACAGTTAGTCTGCCTGCCACCATAAACACATAATCACATATAAACTGTTCTCTGGCTTTTTCACCTAAATAGCTCCATCTCCCTCCTTATGTGTTTGGATAAGAGGCCATATGGACATTTATGAGTCAGTATCCTTGAGGAAATGTGAGCACATGCCGTAGAGTCAACCCTGTAATGCATGGGTGATTACTTCCACACTGTTAAAATAGAAAGACAGCATCATCGTGTAGTATTACCATGAAAAGTACCTCACCTAAGCTGAGATCTGGTGTTTGGAGGGTGTTTGAATGTAAACCCAATGTCAGTGTTCTGATACAGTGAATGGATTTCAAAACAGATTAGAAGTACTCGGAAATACCCAAAGTGGTTCTTCAATCTGAATAATTGTATCAAGAAAGTGTTGTGAAAACACGTGTTGGTGTTTCAGTGCATGTAAAAGGCAGCATCAAAACACAAAAAATCATGTTTGGCAGGCTGTGTCTCTCATACAATCAAATGGTTTTACATTGCAAATTATGTATAGTATAAATATTGATTGATGATGATTTTGAGTATTTTTATTAGACATGGGGAATTGAAGACTTTTCCTAGGGTTGACAATGCCATTCATTATAGGCTACAGTTCCCAGGCCCATTGTAAGATTATAAATGTTGTTACGATCAAGATGTCTAGAGCTATGTATAGTAGAAGTACCATGTGGTCCAGTCATGAACCTTCATGTGAAGAGGTGGATGTGAACCCTGGTCTTTTGCCTGTCAAAACACTGCCAGTCTTCAGGAATAAACTGCTGTGCTGAACCACTCTTCTTACACTGAGCACATTGGGCACAATTCAGTCTTGAGATAAGTAGACTTAACATGGAATCAATAAAACATGAACTTAATTAAGTCCCCAAAAATGTAAAGTCCATGTTAAATCAACTTATCTCAAGACTGAATAAGGTTTAAGGAGAATTTGTGTGAAATTCCACCATTATTTTCTCTGTGGGTTAGGGTTAGAGGTTGAAGTTGGTCAGGTGGAAGCGGGATGTTAACCTCCGACCCAATCAACCACAGAGCCATGTGTGCATGTGTGAGAAAACTGGGCCCTCATATCAGAAGACAAATGTTTAGATTAAAGGCTAAATGTGAACTTCAAACATTGTGCTGCCGTACTTTTCAGAATTCCCCCAGTCAGGGGCATGGAGTTGTACAGTATAAAGGGTCTTCGTGTCATGTGTGCCCTCTAGCAAACTCTATGGTCAAGTATAACAACAGGCATGTTTGTGAGGGCCTTCCCTGTATTCGGGTTGTTCAAGAACTCAGACAGGTGAGAGCGCACCAAACGCTCAGGCAAAAAGAGTATGCGTAAATGAAAACATGAGTACAACATTTTATTACATTGAAGAAAGAAACAAAAAATAAATTCACTCAATAAAGAACAATTGTTTTGTGGAGCATTTCGGATGATAATGGTCCAAGTCAAATAGCACTTTTGACAAATGTATACATTTTCTTGATGCAACACTGTTAGGAAAAAAAGGTGTTATGTAGAACCTAAAAGGGTTCTTCGGCTGTGTCCATTGGAAAACCCTTTGATGAAGGCTTTTTGATTCCAGGTAGAACCCCTTGTGGTTCCAAGTAAAAACCCTTTTTAATTCAATGTAGCCCTTTGAGTTCAATGTAGAACCCTTTGTCAAACTCAATCCATGGAGGGCCTAGTGTCTGCTAATTGTTTTTTCCCCCTATCAATTAAGCCCTAGACAACTAGGTGTGGGGAGTTCCTTACTAATTAGTGACCTTAATTAATCAAGTACAAGAGAGGAGCGAAATCCCACAGACACTCGGCCCTCCGTGGAATGAGTTTGACATCAGTGCCTTACACAGAGGGGTCTACGTGGAACCCAGAAGGGTTCTCCTATGGAGACAGCAGTAGAATCCTTTTGGAACTCTTTTTTTCAAAGAGTGTACATCAGTGGAGGCTCCTCCTCAGAAGAAAGGGAGGACATCCTCCTCAGTGAATTTAATAAAAATAGCATAACATAAAAATAAATTATGCTTTTTAGATAAAACTTTAAAAAGTCGGAAGTTTACATTCACTTAGGTTGCAGTCATCGAAACTCTATCAACCACTCCACAAATTACTTTTTTTTTTTTTTTTTTTGAATTTTTACCCCTTTTTCTCCCCAATTTCGTAGTATCCAATTGTTGTAGTAGCTACTATCTTGTCTCATCGCTACAACTCCCGTACGGGCTCGGGAGAGACGAAGGTTGAAAGTCATGCGCCCTCCGATACACAACCAACCAAGCCGCTGCTTCTTTAACACAGCGCACATCCAACCCGGAAGCCAGCCGCACCAATGCGCCGGAATGAATCTAGCACTGAAAGCATAAGCTACAGCTACCTAGGACTGCAATACATACAATGTGGTGAGTAGTTGACTCAAAAAGAGAGAAAGACAAAATTTTAACAAGGAGAAGCATGAGAGAGCTAGCTATATTTGGTTGTATTTTTTAAACTTTCAGTTAGCTAGCGAATGCAGCTAGCTAGTTTAGCCTACTCAAACACCTGGCTATAACAGATAGGGATGCCATGTTAGCTAACTGGCTGTGGCTATTCAACACTGGAACTCTTACAAGTCAAGGTAAGCTTGTGGTTTTATGAATTTATTGCCACAGGGGCCTGCTAAATTGCTTTCTGGTTGTAGACTGTACAGCATGATTGTAGCGGGTTTACTAATGTGTTAGTTGTATTAGCTATGTTAACTATGAGGTGACAATGATATAGGCTGTCTGTAGCGGTTAGCAGTCATGATATGGAGGTTTGGCTTGGCAAGGTTTTTTGTTCTGGTCACAGACAGCTGATGTGTTGTGCACTAAAGTCCACAAGTGAAGGGAAAAGGTGAGAGGAGGAGAGCGCGTAGATAGTTGAGGGAAGGAATTATATATACAACGACCATGCATTTTTTTATGTGGCTGCTATGAAAATTAACTGTGTTTGCGTGTGATCGGGGGTGTATACATTCCGCTGATAGTTGAGTTTTTGTATTATTATTTTTTACCCCTAATTCTCCACAATTTCATGGTATCCAATTGGTAGTTACAGCATTGTCAAATCTAGACCCTTACAAATCAGCAGGGCTAGACAATCTGGACCCTCTCTTTCCAAAATGATCAGCCGAAATTGTTGCAACCCCTATTACTAGCATGTTCAACCTCTCTTTCGTATCGTCTGAGATCCCCAAAGATTGGAAAGTTGCCGCGGTCATCCCCCTCTTCAAAGGGGGAGACACTCTAGACCCAAACTGTTACAGACCTATATCTATCCTACCCTGCCTTTCTAAGGTCTTCGAAAGCAAAGATAAACAGATCACCGACCATTTCGAATCCCACCACACCTTCTCTGCTATGCAATCTGGTTTCCAAACTGGTCATGGGTGCACCTCAGCCACGCTCAAGGTCCTGAAGGATATCATAACCCCCATCGATAAGAGACAATACTGTGCAGCTGTATTCATCAACCTGGCCAAGGCCTTCGACTCTGTCAATCACCACATTCTTATCGGCAGGCCCAACAGCCTGGTTTCTCAAATGACTGCCTCGCCTGGTTCACCAACTACTTTTCAGACAGAGTTCAGTGTGTCAAATCGGAGGGCCTGTTGTCCGGACCTCTGGCATTCTCTATGGGGGTGCTACAGGGTTCAATTCTCGGTCCATGCTCTTTTCTCTGTATACATCAATGATGTCGCTCTTGCTGCTGGTGATTCTCTGATCCACCTCTAAGCAGACGATACCATTCTGTATACTTCTGGATCTTCTCTGGACACTGTGTTAACTAACCTCCAGATGAGCTTCAACGCCATACAACTCTCCATCCGTGGCCTCCAACTGCTCTTAAATGCAAGTAAAACCAAATGCATGCTCTTCAACCGATTGCTACCAGCACCAACCCGCCCGTCCAGCATCACCACTCTGGACGGTTCTAACTTAGAATATGTGGACATCTACAAATACCTAGGTGTCTGGTTAGACTGTAAACTCTCCTTCCAGACTCACATTAAGCATCTCCAATCCAAAATTAAATTTAGAATCGGCTTCCTATTTCACAACAAAGCATCCTTCACTCATGCTGCCAAACATGCCCTCGTAAAACTGACTATCCTACCAATCCTTGACTTCGGCGATGTCATTTACAAAATAGCCTCCAACACTCTACAGTCCATCACAGTGCCATCGGTTTTGTCAACAAAGCCCCACATTCTACCCACCACTGCGACCTGTATGCTCTTGTTGGCTGGCCCTCGCTTCATATTCGTCGCCAAACCCACTGGCGCCAGGTCATCAATAAGTCTTTGCTAGGTAAAACCCTGCCTTATCTCAGCTCACTGGTCACCATAGCAGAACCCACCCATAGCACACGCTCCAGCAGGTATATTTCACAGGTCACCCCCAAAGCCAATTCCTACTTTGGCCGCGTTTCCTTCCAGTTCTCTGCTGCCAATGACTGGGACGAATTGCAAAAATCACTGAGGCTGGATACTCATATCTCCCTCACTAACTTTAAGCACTAGCTGTCAGAGCAGCTCACAGATCACTGAACCCGTACATAGCCCATCTGTAAGTAGCCCATCCAACTATCTCATCCCCATACTGTTAATCATTTTTTTTGCTCCTTTGCACCCCAGTATCTCTACTTGCGCATTCATCTTCTGCACATCTATCACTCCAGTTTTAATTGCTAAATTGTAATTATTTTGTCACTATGGCCTATTTGCACACATTTGCAAACACTGTATATAAACTTTTTTTCTATTGTGTTTTTGACTGTGTGTTTGTTTATTCCATGTTTAACTCTGTGTTGTTGTTTGTGTCGCACTGTTTTGTTTTATCTTGGCCAGGTCGCAGTTGTAAATGATTACTACTTCACAACTCAGCCTACCTGGTTAAATAAAGGTAAAATAAATTTAAAAAATCACTGCATATGGACTCGGTAGAGGCGAACATCGAGAGCCATGCATCCTCCGAAACACACCCCATCCAAGCCGCACTGCTTCTTGACACAATGATCACTTAACCGCGCTGGTGCGCGATGGGACAAGGACATCCCTGCCGGCCAAACCCTCCCCTAACCCGGGCAACGCTGGGCCAATTGTGCTCTGCCCCATGGGTCTCCCGGTCACAGCCCGGCTGCGACAGAGCCTGGACTCGAACCCAGAATCTCTAGTGCCACAGCTAGCACTACGATACAGCACTTTAGACCACAGTGTCACTCTGGAAGCCCTTAAAAAAACATTTCTTAAACGGAAGCAAACGGAATAAAACGGGGATAAACCTACCTGAATGGGTCCAATAGAAACTCTCATTTGGAACTTTTGGACTAATGATTACACCCTAGATCAGCTAGATGCAGGCAATATTGTGAATGGCTGTATTGAATGTGTTAATGTCTGTCACCTTGATTCCTCAAAGTTATCTCGACCTGTGTGCACCTACATTGTAAACTGTCATTCATAGGCTAGGATGTAATGACCTCATGATGGGTACAGGGAGATTTTAGTATCATCTAGTAGCTGTGGTGGTTCATTTCTTTACTATCAAATGAGGAGAGACAAACTTATCACACAAGTCAGAGTTATTCTCAAACTAAATCTTTATTCCCTTATTAATAAGGGAGCAGGTCAATACAACACACATATAAAGTGAATCGATTGAGTGCTCTACGTTAATGATGGCTGGTCGATGAATCACCCTCAGATGATTTGTTGAGAGCCCCGAGACAAAAGTACAAAGGTATTTTATTTAGCCAAGATACACACCTTTCAGTCTACCTGACAAACAACATATGTATGGAATGGGTCACAATGTTAAGATTTGTATGAAAGATACTTATAATTCACAGCAGACAGTATCTGCTGGAAAACAGTTATCTTTGTGTAGAGACCAAGGTCTGGCCATGGGGTCATCTCTCTCTGGTACCATATAGAACAGAAACATTAACTCATGCTCTGGAATGCGGTATCCCCAAAGACATCATACATCTTCCAGAGGACAATCCTCAGTAGAACACACAGAGATGAGCTTTCTAACAACTCTTTCTAACAACCATTTCATGCAATGAAAAGTGTTATAACATAATCTTGCAATTTTGCTCTCACATAGCCTAAACCTAGCAATGTTAAATTGAGATGGGTGAATGGAATATGAATGACAATCATCCAATATGCTGTAATAGAAATAAGGCCATGTTCATAAAAATAAAATCCTCCTCCCTCATCTTAAACGGCACCAAATGCCACTGGTGTACCTGTAGTTGTTAATTGACACCACCTTGTTTGCACCTGTTTTTTTATGCAAACAAAGGCCATCTTTTTAGTTAATACTGCTGACAGGTTTGCCTACTAACTTTGAGTTTTAGCTGTTGTTTGCTATATGCTACATTAAATAGCCACTTTTAGCCTGCTTTGGCTTACCACACCACATGTTATTGTCCCAATTTTGACGTTCATATTGTTATCTTGTTGCTATATTTGCATATGAGCCATTTGCATAGCTCATATGTATTTTGTTCAATAATTGTATATTCATATCACAATATATTATTATTATAGAATTTCTTATGCATTCATGTAGTGTCATTATTGCTTGTTATTATTTGCTATTTCTGTCTTCCTGCAGACAAACATACATTACCCACCGGCTAGCCAATCCTATACAGAGCTAATCAATACCAGGATCACAGACTAATGCCAACTGAACTGTCAACTGTCAATCATATTGTCTAACTGTACTGTGATTTTATTAATCTGAACAACCTTCCATGATGTACCATCTAAATATAAAGTTTAGCATAATGCCTGACTGGTGGATCGCATTGAGCCCTGAGCTGAAGTTTTGTATGAATGCTACTGCTAACATTAGCAGTCATTGCCTGTATTTGTTTTCCATTCATGTAAATGATAATGTCATGTTTCCCTTTTTTGGAAGAATATTAAAGATGAATGCCTTACAGATCTTTGAACTGTCTTTATCAATAGAAAAATGTGAAAGACCTATTTTGTTAAATGAATATTTGCCAAGAAAAGAGAAACCATTTGAAGCTTAAAAATAATGTCTTCAAGTAATTTTGCATAATGTCTTTATGTAATTTTGTCTTTCAGTAATTTTGCATAATAGTGTATTTAACCTTTTGAAAATACCACTGAGTTCATCAGCACACCATATAAGAGCAGGAAATACACAATAAGAGGAGAGACTCCCATTTACAGTATTTGGAAAGTCCAGAAGAGATCTAATGCTGCACTAGACTGGATTGGAAACAGCATCATAGTGTTTAGGAGCTTTAGAGAGTTGAAACAACACCAACAGAGAAGGGATATAATTCTGCACTAGACTGGATTGGAAACAGCATCATAGTGTTTAGGAGCTTTAGAGAGTTGAAACAACACCAACAGAGAAGGGATATAATTCTGCACTAGACTGGATTGGAAACAGCATCATAGTGTTTAGGAGCTTTAGAGAGTTGAAACAACACCAACAGAGAAGGGATATAATTCTGCACTAGACTGGATTGGAAACAGCATCATAGTGTTTAGGAGCTTTAGAGAGTTGAAACAACACCAACAGAGAAGGGATATAATTCTGCACTAGACTGGATTGGAAACAGCATCATAGTGTTTAGGAGCTTTAGAGAGTTGAAACAACACCAACAGAGAAGGGATATAATTCTGCACTAGACTGGATTGGAAACAGCATCATAGTGTTTAGGAGCTTTAGAGAGTTGAAACAACACCAACAGAGAAGGGATATAATTATGCACTAGACTGGATTGGAAACAGCATCATAGTGTTTAGGAGCTTTAGAGAGTTGAAACAACACCAACAGAGAAGGGATATAATTCTGCACTAGACTGGATTGGAAACAGCATCATAGTGTTTAGGAGCTTTAGAGAGTTGAAACAACACCAACAGAGAAGGGATATAATTCTGCACTAGACTGGATTGGAAACAGCATCATAGTGTTTAGGAGCTTTAGAGAGTTGAAACAACACCAACAGAGAAGGGATATAATTCTGCACTAGACTGGATTGGAAACAGCATCATAGTGTTTAGGAGCTTTAGAGAGTTGAAACAACACCAACAGAGAAGGGATATAATTATGCACTAGACTGGATTGGAAACAGCATCATAGTGTTTAGGAGCTTTAGAGAGTTGAAACAACACCAACAGAGAAGGGATATAATTCTGCACTAGACTGGATTGGAAACAGCATCATAGTGTTTAGGAGCTTTAGAGAGTTGAAACAACACCGACAGAGAAGGGATATAATTCTGCACTAGACTGGATTGGAAACAGCATCATAGTGTTTAGGAGCTTTAGAGAGTTGAAACAACACCGACAGAGAAGGGATCTAATTCTGCACTAGACTGGATTGGAAACAGCATCATAGTGTTTAGGAGCTTTAGAGAGTTGAAACAACACCAACAGAGAAGGGATATAATTCTGCACTAGACTGGATTGGAAACAGCATCATAGTGTTTAGGAGCTTTAGAGAGTTGAAACAACACCAACAGAGAAGGGATATAATTCTGCACTAGACTGGATTGGAAACAGCATCATAGTGTTTAGGAGCTTTAGAGAGTTGAAACAACACCAACAGAGAAGGGATATAATTATGCACTAGACTGGATTGGAAACAGCATCATAGTGTTTAGGAGCTTTAGAGAGTTGAAACAACACCAACAGAGAAGGGATATAATTCTGCACTAGACTGGATTGGAAACAGCATCATAGTGTTTAGGAGCTTTAGAGAGTTGAAACAACACCAACAGAGAAGGGATATAATTCTGCACTAGACTGGATTGGAAACAGCATCATAGTGTTTAGGAGCTTTAGAGAGTTGAAACAACACCAACAGAGAAGGGATATAATTCTGCACTAGACTGGATTGGAAACAGCATCATAGTGTTTAGGAGCTTTAGAGAGTTGAAACAACACCAACAGAGAAGGGATATAATTATGCACTAGACTGGATTGGAAACAGCATCATAGTGTTTAGGAGCTTTAGAGAGTTGAAACAACACCAACAGAGAAGGGATATAATTATGCACTAGACTGGATTGGAAACAGCATCATAGTGTTTAGGAGCTTTAGAGAGTTGAAACAACACCAACAGAGAAGGGATATAATTCTGCACTAGACTGGATTGGAAACAGCATCATAGTGTTTAGGAGCTTTAGAGAGTTGAAACAACACCAACAGAGAAGGGATATAATTCTGCACTAGACTGGATTGGAAACAGCATCATAGTGTTTAGGAGCTTTAGAGAGTTGAAACAACACCAACAGAGAAGGGATATAATTCTGCACTAGACTGGATTGGAAACAGCATCATAGTGTTTAGGAGCTTTAGAGAGTTGAAACAACACCAACAGAGAAGGGATATAATTATGCACTAGACTGGATTGGAAACAGCATCATAGTGTTTAGGAGCTTTAGAGAGTTGAAACAACACCAACAGAGAAGGGATATAATTCTGCACTAGACTGGATTGGAAACAGCATCATAGTGTTTAGGAGCTTTAGAGAGTTGAAACAACACCAACAGAGAAGGGATATAATTCTGCACTAGACTGGATTGGAAACAGCATCATAGTGTTTAGGAGCTTTAGAGAGTTGAAACAACACCGACAGAGAAGGGATCTAATTCTGCACTAGACTGGATTGGAAACAGCATCATAGTGTTTAGGAGCTTTAGAGAGTTGAAACAACACCAACAGAGAAGGGATATAATTCTGCACTAGACTGGATTGGAAACAGCATCATAGTGTTTAGGAGCTTTAGAGAGTTGAAACAACACCAACAGAGAAGGGATATAATTCTGCACTAGACTGGATTGGAAACAGCATCATAGTGTTTAGGAGCTTTAGAGAGTTGAAACAACACCAACAGAGAAGGGATATAATTATGCACTAGACTGGATTGGAAACAGCATCATAGTGTTTAGGAGCTTTAGAGAGTTGAAACAACACCAACAGAGAAGGGATATAATTCTGCACTAGACTGGATTGGAAACAGCATCATAGTGTTTAGGAGCTTTAGAGAGTTGAAACAACACCAACAGAGAAGGGATATAATTCTGCACTAGACTGGATTGGAAACAGCATCATAGTGTTTAGGAGCTTTAGAGAGTTGAAACAACACCAACAGAGAAGGGATATAATTCTGCACTAGACTGGATTGGAAACAGCATCATAGTGTTTAGGAGCTTTAGAGAGTTGAAACAACACCAACAGAGAAGGGATATAATTATGCACTAGACTGGATTGGAAACAGCATCATAGTGTTTAGGAGCTTTAGAGAGTTGAAACAACACCAACAGAGAAGGGATATAATTATGCACTAGACTGGATTGGAAACAGCATCATAGTGTTTAGGAGCTTTAGAGAGTTGAAACAACACCAACAGAGAAGGGATATAATTCTGCACTAGACTGGATTGGAAACAGCATCATAGTGTTTAGGAGCTTTAGAGAGTTGAAACAACACCAACAGAGAAGGGATCTAATTCTGCACTAGACTGGATTGGAAACAGCATCATAGTGTTTAGGAGCTTTAGAGAGTTGAAACAACACCAACAGAGAAGGGATATAATTCTGCACTAGACTGGATTGGAAACAGCATCATAGTGTTTAGGAGCTTTAGAGAGTTGAAACAACACCAACAGAGAAGGGATATAATTCTGCACTAGACTGGATTGGAAACAGCATCATAGTGTTTAGGAGCTTTAGAGAGTTGAAACAACACCAACAGAGAAGGGATATAATTCTGCACTAGACTGGATTGGAAACAGCATCATAGTGTTTAGAAGCTTTAGAGAGTTGAAACAACACCAACAGAGAAGGGATATAATTATGCACTAGACTGGATTGGAAACAGCATCATAGTGTTTAGGAGCTTTAGAGAGTTGAAACAACACCAACAGAGAAGGGATATAATTATGCACTAGACTGGATTGGAAACAGCATCATAGTGTTTAGGAGCTTTAGAGAGTTGAAACAACACCAACAGAGAAGGGATATAATTATGCACTAGACTGGATTGGAAACAGCATCATAGTGTTTAGGAGCTTTAGAGAGTTGAAACAACACCAACAGAGAAGGGATATAATTCTGCACTAGACTGGATTGGAAACAGCATCATAGTGTTTAGGAGCTTTAGAGAGTTGAAACAACACCAACAGAGAAGGGATATAATTCTGCACTAGACTGGATTGGAAACAGCATCATAGTGTTTAGGAGCTTTAGAGAGTTGAAACAACACCAACAGAGAAGGGATATAATTCTGCACTAGACTGGATTGGAAACAGCATCATAGTGTTTAGGAGCTTTAGAGAGTTGAAACAACACCAACAGAGAAGGGATATAATTCTCTCACTAGACTGGATTGGAAACAGCATCATAGTGTTTAGGAGCTTTAGAGAGTTGAAACAACACCAACAGAGAAGGGATATAATAATGCACTAGACTGGATTGGAAACAGCATCATAGTGTTTAGGAGCTTTAGAGAGTTGAAACAACACCAACAGAGAAGGGATATAATTCTGCACTAGACTGGATTGGAAACAGCATCATAGTGTTTAGGAGCTTTAGAGAGTTGAAACAACACCAACAGAGAAGGGATATAATTCTGCACTAGACTGGATTGGAAACAGCATCATAGTGTTTAGGAGCTTTAGAGAGTTGAAACAACACCAACAGAGAAGGGATATAATTCTGCACTAGACTGGATTGGAAACAGCATCATAGTGTTTAGGAGCTTTAGAGAGTTGAAACAACACCAACAGAGAAGGGATATAATTATGCACTAGACTGGATTGGAAACAGCATCATAGTGTTTAGGAGCTTTAGAGAGTTGAAACAACACCAACAGAGAAGGGATATAATTATGCACTAGACTGGATTGGAAACAGCATCATAGTGTTTAGGAGCTTTAGAGAGTTGAAACAACACCAACAGAGAAGGGATATAATTCTCTCACTAGACTGGATTGGAAACAGCATCATAGTGTTTAGGAGCTTTAGAGAGTTGAAACAACACCAACAGAGAAGGGATATAATTCTGCACTAGACTGGATTGGAAACAGCATCATAGTGTTTAGGAGCTTTAGAGAGTTGAAACAACACCAACAGAGAAGGGATATAATTCTGCACTAGACTGGATTGGAAACAGCATCATAGTGTTTAGGAGCTTTAGAGAGTTGAAACAACACCAACAGAGAAGGGATATAATTCTGCACTAGACTGGATTGGAAACAGTATCATAGTGTTTAGGAGCTTTAGAGAGTTGAAACAACACCAACAGAGAAGGGATATAATTCTGCACTAGACTGGATTGGAAACAGCATCATAGTGTTTAGGAGCTTTAGAGAGTTGAAACAACACCAACAGAGAAGGGATATAATTATGCACTAGACTGGATTGGAAACAGCATCATAGTGTTTAGGAGCTTTAGAGAGTTGAAACAACACCAACAGAGAAGGGATATAATTCTGCACTAGACTGGATTGGAAACAGCATCATAGTGTTTAGGAGCTTTAGAGAGTTGAAACAACACCAACAGAGAAGGGATATAATTCTGCACTAGACTGGATTGGAAACAGCATCATAGTGTTTAGGAGCTTTAGAGAGTTGAAACAACACCAACAGAGAAGGGATATATTTCTGCACTAGACTGGATTGGAAACAGCATCATAGTGTCTAGGAGCTTTAGAGAGTTGAAACAACACCAACAGAGAAGGGATATAATTCTGCACTAGACTGGATTGGAAACAGCATCATAGTGTTTAGGAGCTTTAGAGAGTTGAAACAACACCAACAGAGAAGGGATATAATTCTCTCACTAGACTGGATTGGAAACAGCATCATAGTGTTTAGGAGCTTTAGAGAGTTGAAACAACACCAACAGAGAAGGGATATAATTCTGCACTAGACTGGATTGGAAACAGCATCATAGTGTTTAGGAGCTTTAGAGAGTTGAAACAACACCAACAGAGAAGGGATATAATTCTGCACTAGACTGGATTGGAAACAGCATCATAGTGTTTAGGAGCTTTAGAGAGTTGAAACAACACCAACAGAGAAGGGATATAATTATGCACTAGACTGGATTGGAAACAGCATCATAGTGTTTAGGAGCTTTAGAGAGTTGAAACAACACCAACAGAGAAGGGATATAATTATGCACTAGACTGGATTGGAAACAGCATCATAGTGTTTAGGAGCTTTAGAGAGTTGAAACAACACCAACAGAGAAGGGATATAATTCTGCACTAGACTGGATTGGAAACAGCATCATAGTGTTTAGGAGCTTTAGAGAGTTGAAACAACACCAACAGAGAAGGGATATAATTCTGCACTAGACTGGATTGGAAACAGCATCATAGTGTTTAGGAGCTTTAGAGAGTTGAAACAACACCAACAGAGAAGGGATATAATTCTGCACTAGACTGGATTGGAAACAGCATCATAGTGTTTAGGAGCTTTAGAGAGTTGAAACAACACCAACAGAGAAGGGATATAATTCTGCACTAGACTGGATTGGAAACAGCATCATAGTGTTTAGGAGCTTTAGAGAGTTGAAACAACACCAACAGAGAAGGGATATAATTCTGCACTAGACTGGATTGGAAACAGCATCATAGTGTTTAGGAGCTTTAGAGAGTTGAAACAACACCAACAGAGAAGGGATATAATTCTGCACTAGACTGGATTGGAAACAGCATCATAGTGTTTAGGAGCTTTAGAGAGTTGAAACAACACCAACAGAGAAGGGATATAATTCTCTCACTAGACTGGATTGGAAACAGCATCATAGTGTTTAGGAGCTTTAGAGAGTTGAAACAACACCAACAGAGAAGGGATATAATTCTGCACTAGACTGGATTGGAAACAGCATCATAGTGTTTAGGAGCTTTAGAGAGTTGAAACAACACCAACAGAGAAGGGATATAATTCTGCACTAGACTGGATTGGAAACAGCATCATAGTGTTTAGGAGCTTTAGAGAGTTGAAACAACACCAACAGAGAAGGGATATAATTCTGCACTAGACTGGATTGGAAACAGCATCATAGTGTTTAGGAGCTTTAGAGAGTTGAAACAACACCAACAGAGAAGGGATATAATTCTGCACTAGACTGGATTGGAAACAGCATCATAGTGTTTAGGAGCTTTAGAGAGTTGAAACAACACCAACAGAGAAGGGATATAATTCTCTCACTAGACTGGATTGGAAACAGCATCATAGTGTTTAGGAGCTTTAGAGAGTTGAAACAACACCAACAGAGAAGGGATATAATTATGCACTAGACTGGATTGGAAACAGCATCATAGTGTTTAGGAGCTTTAGAGAGTTGAAACAACACCAACAGAGAAGGGATATAATTCTGCACTAGACTGGATTGGAAACAGCATCATAGTGTTTAGGAGCTTTAGAGAGTTGAAACAACACCAACAGAGAAGGGATATAATTCTGCACTAGACTGGATTGGAAACAGCATCATAGTGTTTAGGAGCTTTAGAGAGTTGAAACAACACCAACAGAGAAGGGATATAATTCTGCACTAGACTGGATTGGAAACAGCATCATAGTGTTTAGGAGCTTTAGAGAGTTGAAACAACACCAACAGAGAAGGGATATAATTCTGCACTAGACTGGATTGGAAACAGCATCATAGTGTTTAGGAGCTTTAGAGAGTTGAAACAACACCAACAGAGAAGGGATATAATTCTGCACTAGACTGGATTGGAAACAGCATCATAGTGTTTAGGAGCTTTAGAGAGTTGAAACAACACCAACAGAGAAGGGATATAATTCTCTCACTAGACTGGATTGGAAACAGCATCATAGTGTTTAGGAGCTTTAGAGAGTTGAAACAACACCAACAGAGAAGGGATATAATTCTGCACTAGACTGGATTGGAAACAGCATCATAGTGTTTAGGAGCTTTAGAGAGTTGAAACAACACCAACAGAGAAGGGATATAATTCTGCACTAGACTGGATTGGAAACAGCATCATAGTGTTTAGGAGCTTTAGAGAGTTGAACCAACACCAACAGAGAAGGGATATAATTCTGCACTAGACTGGATTGGAAACAGCATCATAATGTTTAGGAGCTTTAGAGAGTTGAAACAACACCAACAGAGAAGGGATATAATTCTGCACTAGACTGGATTGGAAACAGCATCATAGTGTTTAGGAGCTTTAGAGAGTTGAAACAACACCAACAGAGAAGGGATATAATTATGCACTAGACTGGATTGGAAACAGCATCATAGTGTTTAGGAGCTTTAGAGAGTTGAAACAACACCAACAGAGAAGGGATATAATTCTGCACTAGACTGGATTGGAAACAGCATCATAGTGTTTAGGAGCTTTAGAGAGTTGAAACAACACCAACAGAGAAGGGATATAATTCTGCACTAGACTGGATTGGAAACAGCATCATAGTGTTTAGGAGCTTTAGAGAGTTGAAACAACACCAACAGAGAAGGGATATAATTCTGCACTAGACTGGATTGGAAACAGCATCATAGTGTTTAGGAGCTTTAGAGAGTTGAAACAACACCAACAGAGAAGGGATATAATTCTGCACTAGACTGGATTGGAAACAGCATCATAGTGTTTAGGAGCTTTAGAGAGTTGAAACAACACCAACAGAGAAGGGATATAATTCTGCACTAGACTGGATTGGAAACAGCATCATAGTGTTTAGGAGCTTTAGAGAGTTGAAACAACACCAACAGAGAAGGGATATAATTCTCTCACTAGACTGGATTGGAAACAGCATCATAGTGTTTAGGAGCTTTAGAGAGTTGAAACAACACCAACAGAGAAGGGATATAATTCTGCACTAGACTGGATTGGAAACAGCATCATAGTGTTTAGGAGCTTTAGAGAGTTGAAACAACACCAACAGAGAAGGGATATAATTCTGCACTAGACTGGATTGGAAACAGCATCATAGTGTTTAGGAGCTTTAGAGAGTTGAAACAACACCAACAGAGAAGGGATATAATTCTCTCACTAGACTGGATTGGAAACAGCATCATAGTGTTTAGGAGCTTTAGAGAGTTGAAACAACACCAACAGAGAAGGGATATAATTCTGCACTAGACTGGATTGGAAACAGCATCATAGTGTTTAGGAGCTTTAGAGAGTTGAAACAACACCAACAGAGAAGGGATATAATTCTGCACTAGACTGGATTGGAAACAGCATCATAGTGTTTAGGAGCTTTAGAGAGTTGAAACAACACCAACAGAGAAGGGATATAATTCTGCACTAGACTGGATTGGAAACAGCATCATAGTGTTTAGGAGCTTTAGAGAGTTGAAACAACACCAACAGAGAAGGGATATAATTATGCACTAGACTGGATTGGAAACAGCATCATAGTGTTTAGGAGCTTTAGAGAGTTGAAACAACACCAACAGAGAAGGGATATAATTCTGCACTAGACTGGATTGGAAACAGCATCATAGTGTTTAGGAGCTTTAGAGAGTTGAAACAACACCAACAGAGAAGGGATATAATTCTGCACTAGACTGGATTGGAAACAGCATCATAGTGTTTAGGAGCTTTAGAGAGTTGAAACAACACCAACAGAGAAGGGATATAATTCTGCACTAGACTGGATTGGAAACAGCATCATAGTGTTTAGGAGCTTTAGAGAGTTGAAACAACACCAACAGAGAAGGGATATAATTCTGCACTAGACTGGATTGGAAACAGCATCATAGTGTTTAGGAGCTTTAGAGAGTTGAAACAACACCAACAGAGAAGGGATATAATTCTGCACTAGACTGGATTGGAAACAGCATCATAGTGTTTAGGAGCTTTAGAGAGTTGAAACAACACCAACAGAGAAGGGATATAATTCTGCACTAGACTGGATTGGAAACAGCATCATAGTGTTTAGGAGCTTTAGAGAGTTGAAACAACACCAACAGAGAAGGGATATAATTCTGCACTGTACACAGGACTCAAAACACCATAAGTGTGTTCAATCTTTTCTGGGTTAGTGCTCCCAGTCTCTGGCAAAGGTGTTGCACAACTCTTGATTAATTGGTGTTATAACACACCATGTTTCAGAACACCTCAGGATGAATGTTTCAGTACACTTTAAATCTGTCCCAAGACCCTCACAACCATGTGTTTCAAAACTCCAGCAAAGTTAAAATTTCGCCTCCTTAAGGTGGTGGCAGCTCAGCTGACACTAGTTTTAACAGCGCATTCTTTTGTGATCTGAAGATTGGGGAGAAATCAAAAGGTAGAAATTAAAAAGACTATAGAGCAATTCCAACAGTGAGTTGAAAAAGTGGAAAAAGTGTGTGTACCTTTCATGGAGGCTCACACTACGTTAACAATACAGTACTAATGTAGTGATGTTTAGTGTGACATTGTGCTAGTGTGAAATAGAGCTGCCATGCATTGTCAAAATGTATCTGTAAATAGCCCATCCAACTACCTCGTCCCCATATTGTTATTTATCTTTTTGCTTTTTTGCACCCCAGTATCTTTACTTCTACATTCATCTTCTGCACATCTATCACTCCGGTGTTAATGCTAAATTGTAATTATTTCGCCACTATGGCCTATTTAGACTCCCTTTACCCATCAAGGAGTCTGATCTCTGTGGCATACATCTCATAAAGGGGGTTTGGAATGCAGTTTTGGGACTGAATTGGGCATGTTTCTACACAGTTGCCTTGCACAGATGCAATGATGATAAAGGTGGTGATATATATAGATTATAATTATGATCAAATTTGATTTGTCACATCCGCTGAATATGCAGTGAAATGCTTACTTGCAAGCCCTTATGATGGTGAGGATGATGACAAGGTCATGTTGATCAGAACTACATCTAGCTATTGTCAATAGTTGATGCAGGACAAGGTAATTGCCAAGTCAGTAAACTCCAAATTCAGGGCTAAAATTAATTCAATTTCAGCCTCTTTAGCAGAGTTAGATTTAATCTTTCACAGGGGAGAAAAAAAAAGCATTCCATTTGCCAGTGGAACACTTAGCGAGATGAAAAGCCTTGCTAGCAGCCTTGTTGCCGGGCTACTCTGCCAGTATTGTCTTTGTAGATTACACCCAGCGAGGGGGACTGCAGGGGTCAGTGCCTGAGGCAGGTACTACAAACAGCTTTCTGCTGGCGTCCTGCAACCCAGAGCCCTGGCCCTGCCAAACAGCTGGCTCTACAGCGCGTCACAAGGCCTGGTCATTAAAGTGCCCAAGTTCAGCCTTCAACTTCCTCAACCCGGACTTCCGTTCACAGAGCTTGTTTGTGCCAGACAAACACTCTGCCAGCGGTGGTCGCTGATTGGCTGAATACCCAGGGCGCGAGGTGGTTGGAGTTGTCAACAAAGTATCTGTGCATTTGAACAACATAAATACACCTATTTCACTTTTGCATGTCAAAAACCGAATGACCACTGCTGCACATGATGCCACTGTTTAGAGCGAGCAGCCAGGTCACGAACAAACGAGTGCACCGGTGAGAACGGTCGTCACTAGTTACCACAGCTACCAAATCATAAAGCCTGTCTATTTTTGAAATATATCCTCTTAAAATGTGATTTCAAACCTAAGGCGCTACATGGTCAATCTGACATCTGCATTGGCCGTGCAGTATTTACGGTGATACGGCCTCTGCAGAAGTCAGGGCATTCATACTGCTTATGCTTCACGGAGCAGTGCAGACCGGTTGAGCAGAGCGGTTGTGAATGAAGTTGGCAAGAAAGTGATTTTGTGTTTATACAGGACCTCCTGCCCCCACCTACCATCAACCAATAATGTCAATGCGGAGCTATACAGAGCCCTCCACATTGTTACAACATTTGGGAGGTGCACGGTGATGCGGTACAGAGCTCAATTTAGCCTCTGCATGTTTCCAGTGGCTCTGCAATTGCATACGGAGCCTCCGACCACATTTTCGGATTTAACGTTAGTGTCACGTGCGGAGGTAAGCCGTCTGGCAAAGAGACTAATTGGGATGGAGACTAGATCAGACCCAGAAGTTGTGAATGAACAGACACACATTTGACCGGGACAGTCCATTTGCTTTGTGCTGTTATAATGTATGCTGTGAAATCCATCGAATTCATTGGGGCAGTGCTCCCTCATAGCAAATAGCTGGCAAAACAATTCAAGCAATGATCGCACAACCTATGCACCCAAGGAGTCGGGGGCTGCTGGCAGTCACTGATGGGGCAGAGTATTAAGTAACTGAACAGCTTGTTTTGAACAATATATTTTTGAAAACAGGAAAATGTACACATTTACTGAACTTTTATGAGCATTTAAAACATAATCCATGCATTATATTTATACATATTTTTTTAAATCGGAAGTGTTTAACTTTTTAATTTGTTAACCATTCACAAGTGGGGCTCTGTCCCTAAAGCCCTAATGGGCGAGCTTCCGCTGCACTCGGCTGACACAACAAAACATGACCGGAAACTAATCTGAACTCCAACCTCAACTCCCCTGCAGAGGTAATAGATTCTAGCACATCGTCTCCCCGGTGCATCTCAGGATAGTGGAGGAGGGGGAGGAGAAAAGGAAAAACATAATAAAGAGGAGATGAGACTAAATGAAGGGTGCACCACCCATTCTCAACAACACCTTGCCCAGAGGCCTGATGTTGTTAGAGAGTGAGGCAGCTGGAAAACGTTTAATTCAAAGCGAACAGGAATAACTAATTGAACATTTCGGATGCAAAGCCTTCCCAGTGGGGTGTTAGCCAGGGAGGGTTGTGGGTAAAAGGATTTAGAGGTCTGCTCCACGGAGGGAAGCCAATGCATCGACATGTCAAGCCGCAGCCCTCCCCCGAGTCAGACACAGAAGCAAAACAAAAAGATAAAATGGGAACCATTATATTCGTCTCTCAGAGGCATGCAGAGTCTGAGAATACCTAAGTGCCACCGCTGTAAGCAGCCTCCTGTAAAGGAAATCGTACCGTAACCCTTCTCACACACAGACGCGGCCGCCAAAAGACTGGGAGACATTTAAATGTCAGTGAAGTGTCACACACACAGTGCTATATTTTTCATGCTCACTGTAAACTGGAAAAAGAGCTGTAACTCCTTCAGTCTTTTTTTTTCTTCATATAACTGGCTCCATTTTAGGGCCATATAAAGTTGTATGGCCTGTCCCTGTCAGAAGTTATCCTCTTAGCTCCTACTCCTAAACACTCCTGGTATGTCCCTGTCAGAAGTTATCCTCTTAGCTCCTACTTCTAAACACTCCTGGTATGTCCCTGTCAGAAGTTATCCTCTTAGCTCCTACTTCTAAACACTCCTGGTATGTCCCTGTCAGAAGTTATCCTCTTAGCTCCTACTTCTAAACACTCCTGGTATGTCCCTGTCAGAAGTTATCCTCTTAGCTCCTACTCCTAAACACTCCTGGTATGTCCCTGTCAGAAGTTATCCTCTTAACCCCCTACTCCTAAACACTCCTGGTATGTCCCTGTCAGAAGTTATCCTCTTAGCTCCTACTTCTAAACACTCCTGGTATGTCCCTGTCAGAAGTTATCCTCTTAGCCCCTACTCCTAAACACTCCTGGTATGTCCCTGTCAGAAGTTATCCTCTTAGCTCCTACTTCTAAACACTCCTGGTATGTCCCTGTCAGAAGTTATCCTCTTAACCCCTACTCCTAAACACTCCTGGTATGTCCCTGTCAGAAGTTATCCTCTTAGCCCCTACTCCTAAACACTCCTGGTATATCCCTGTCAGAAGTTATCCTCTTAACGCCTACTCCTAAACACTCCTGGTATGTCCCTGTCAGAAGTTATCCTCTTAGCTCCTACTCCTAAACACTCCTGGTATGTCCCTGTCAGAAGTTATCCTCTTAACCCCCTACTCCTAAACACTCCTGGTATGTCCCTGTCAGAAGTTATCCTCTTAACCCCCTACTCCTAAACACTCCTGGTATGTCCCTGTCAGAAGTTATCCTCTTAGCTCCTACTCCTAAACACTCCTGGTAGATATGAGAGGATCAGATACTGCGGACACCATCGTCCTGTGGTATAATACATCTCCACAACAGACAACTCTGTCCAGGTCTAGAAACTCTGATGGCCGTAGACTCCCAGACAATGGTCAATGCGTTAAATCGTATCTGTTTTTTGAATCTGTTAACTCGGACTTGTATCCTGTTTACTGTACATGAAACGTTGTTTTCTATCTCATTTTCTCTCTTTGACTCGACCCTGTGGATGCACAGTAGAGTGTCAAAAGGGGAATTGAGTGTGCTCTTTGGTTTAGTAGTGCTTCCTATCCTTCTGTGTTCTACAGTAGCTGGCTCTATTGGATTTCAGACTGAAACAGAGATCAGGCAGGTGCTACACCCTCTGAGACACTAGCTCAGCAGTGGATGCAGACTGTCCGTAACAACAGAGCAGAAGTCCTGTTATTTGGGGGGGGGGGTGTACACTTGTATGTTTTCTCCATTGAAGAGAGCAGTCACACCTCTCTGCAAACCCTGATGAAGGTCTATCGATCAAAATATGTATACTTTTTTTTTTGAGTGTACAAAAATGGCAATATGTTAGTGAGTTTCTTTTTCTCAACATTCTCTGTCGGGGAGTGAAAAATACTTTTCAGATGGTATCCTGTGAAACACTAACAGGCTCAGTAGTGGATGCTGCCTGACTGAGAATTGACCAGGAGGCTGTGCTGTGTGTATGCTCACTACAGTACGGCTGTACGACTGTTTCATCCTCCAGGGATGAGGGCCAGATACATCGAACAACCAGGGGACCCATTCCCTTTAATATTGAACAATTTAGTACATTGTCTCCGTCCCTCTCTAGCTCCAGAAGAATTCACACAGAGAACCTGCATTTCAAAGCCATTGGAAATTGCTGGATGTATTTATTATCTTTGAAGGTCAGAATTAAACAGTGTCTATTTACACCAAGAGCTAGATTTGAACACAAGCCTAGCCAGCTACGCTACTGTGAAGGGCCCAGTCATGAATTCATGCAGATTGAATGGAAGGGATGGATATGAAAGGCTTGCATAATCCCTGTGACAACATTAAACATGGTTTGAGAATGAGCTGAGAACATGAAGTACAGAGCTGCAAGTGGAGACAGATATACTCCTGTCAGAATGTTAGCATCTCAGGAGAAGATTTCTACAGAACAGCATGTTCAGAACCATTTCTGTGCAAATGTAAAGGTTATCCTATGAATGAACCATTTCTGGTAAGTGTGAGACTGATTTGTGTTCTCATACATATTCATTTTCACTTTGAAAAAATATCCAAACACTTGGTGGCAAAGTACAGATACCGAATAGACAATGAGATATGCTGTGAGCCAGACAAAAAGAAAGCAGAATCACATTGGAAAGAGAAAGAGCTTATGAAAAATAGAAAGGAAAATGCTGCACACTGCTGTTCATGCTCCCAGGTCATTTTATTGATACGTTTTACGACAAAAAAAGTTTGCCTATAACTACAGTGCCTTGCGAAAGTATTCGGCCCCCTTGAACTTTGCGACCTTTTGCCACATTTCAGGCTTCAAACATAAAGATAGAAAACTGTATTTTTTTGTGAAGAATCAACAACAAGTGGGACACAATCATGAAGTGGAACGACATTTATTGGATATTTCAAACTTTTTTAACAAACAAAAACTGAAAAATTGGGCGTGCAAAATTATTCAGCCCCCTTAAGTTAATACTTTGTAGCGCCACCTTTTGCTGCGATTACAGCTGTAAGTCGCTTGGGGTATGTCTCTATCAGTTTTGCACATCGAGAGACTGACATTTTTTCCCATTCCTCCTTGCAAAACAGCTCGAGCTCAGTGAGGTTGGATGGAGAGCATTTGTGAACAGCAGTTTTCAGTTCTTTCCACAGATTCTCGATTGGATTCAGGTCTGGACTTTGACTTGGCCATTCTAACACCTGGATATGTTTAATTTTGAACCATTCCATTGTAGATTTTGCTTTATGTTTTGGATCATTGTCTTGTTGGAAGACAAATCTCCGTCCCAGTCTCAGGTCTTTTGCAGACTCCATCAGGTTTTCTTCCAGAATGGTCCTGTATTTGGCTCCATCCATCTTCCCATCAATTTTAACCATCTTCCCTGTCCCTGCTGAAGAAAAGCAGGCCCAAACCATGATGCTGCCACCACCATGTTTGACAGTGGGTATGGTGTGTTCAGGGTGATGAGCTGTGTTGCTTTTACACCAAACATAACATTTTGCATTGTTGCCAAAAAGTTCAATTTTGGTTTCATCTGACCAGAGCACCTTCTTCCACATGTTTGGTGTGTCTCCCAGGTGGCTTGTGGCAAACTTTAAACGACACTTTTTATGGATATCTTTCTTCTTCACAACAGTATCTCGGACCTGCCTGGTGTGTTCCTTGTTCTTCATGATGCTCTCTGCGTTTTTAACGGACCTCTGAGACTATCACAGTGCAGGTGCATTTATACAGAGACTTGATTACACACAGGTGGATTGTATTTATCATCATTAGTCATTTAGGTCAACATTGGATCATTCAGAGATCCTCACTGAACTTCTAGAGAGAGTTTGCTGCACTGAAAGTAAAGGGGCTGAATAATTTTGCACGCCCAATTTTTCAGTTTTTGATTTGTTAAAAAAGTTTGAAATATCCAATAAATGTCGTTCCACTTCATGATTGTGTCCCACTTGTTGTTGATTCTTCACAAAAAATACAGTTTTATATCTTTATGTTTGAAGCCTGAAATGTGGCAAAAGGTCGCAAAGTTCAAGGGGGCCGAATACTTTCGCAAGGCACTGTATATAAAATAATATAACTATATAACATAATATACGCATATATTATAAGTATAACTGAATAATATAACTATAAATAACTACAATATAATAAAACCATATAATACAATATAAAAATAACTATATAATTATTTAACCTTTATTTAAAGAGGCAAGCCAGTTAAGAACAAATTATTATTTACAATGACGGCCTACTAGGGAACAGTGGGTTAACTGGCTTGTTCAGGGGCAGAAAGACATATTTTTAACCTTTCGGTTACTAGTCCAACGCTCTAACCACTAGGCAAGTTGTGTAATTTATTATAACTATAACTAACTATTTTATATAATATAACTATGACTATATAATATAAATATATAATATACCTATAACTATATACAGTTGAAGTCGGAGGTTTACATACACCTTTACATACACCGCCAAATACATTTAAACTCAGTTTTTCACAATTGCTGACATTTAATCCTAGTTAAAATCCCCTGTCTTAGGTCAGTTAGGATCACCACTTTATTTTGAGAATGTGAAATGTCAGAATAATAGTAGAGAGAATGATTTATTTCAGCTTTTATTTATTTATTCACATTCCCAGTGGTCAGAAGTTTACATACACTCAATTAGTATTTGGTAGCGTTGCCTTTAAATTGTTTAACTTGGGTCAAACGTTTCAGGTAGACTTCCACAAGCTTCGCACAATAAGTTGGGTGAATTTTGGCCCATTCCTCCTGACAGAGCTGGTGTAACTGAGTCAGGTTGGTAGGCCTCCTTGCTCGCACACGCTTTTTCAGTTCTGCCCACACATTTTCTATAGGATTGAGGTCAGGGTTTTGTGATGGTCACTCCAATACCTTAACTTTGTTGTCCTTAAGCCATTTTGCCACAACATTGGAAGTATGCTTGGGGTCATTGTTCATTTGGAAGACCCATTTGTGACCAAGCTTTAACTTTGTGACTGATGTCTTGAGATGTTGCTTCAATATATCCACATACATTTCCTACCTCATGATGCCATCTATTTTGTGAAGTGCACCAGTCCCTCCTGCAGCAAAGCACCCCAACAACATGATGCTGCCAACCCCGTGCTTCACTGTTGGGATGGTGTTCTTCGGCTGGCAATTCTCCCCCTTTTTCCTCCAAACATAACGATGGTCATTATGGCCAAACAGTTTTTTTTTTTTTCATCAGACCAGAGGACATTTCTCCAAAAAATACGATATTTGTCCCAATGTGCAGTTGCGTACTGTAGTCTGGCTATTTTATGGTGGTTTTGGAGCAGTGACTTCTTCCTTGCTGAGTGGCCCCCTCCCAGTTAGGGGGAGGGATGAGCTCTACAGCAGAGTCTCACAACTCAATGGCTGGTTGAAAACTGTTTTCTGACCCCCCCAAAATATCGAAATGGTAGATATTTGGCCCTCTTTCTGGGACTCACCCACTAACAGGACCAAGCCTGGCATGCTGAGGAGTGACATACTCCATCCTAGCTGGAGGGGTACTCTAATCTTATCTACCAACATAGACATGGCTCTAACTCCTCTAGCTCCACAATGAAATAGGGTGCAGGCCAGGCAGCAAGCTGTAGTCAGCTGAGCTATCCCCATTGAGACCGTGTCTGTGCCTCAACCTAGGTTGGGAAAAACTAAACATGGCGGTGTTCACCTTAGCAATCTCACTAGGATAAAGACCTCCTCCATTCCTGCCATTTTTGAAAGAGATCGTGATACCTCACATCTCAAAATAGGACAACTTAATGTTAAATCCCTCATTTCAAAAGCAGTTATAGTCAATGAACTAATCACTGATCATAATCTTGATATGATGATGTCCTTGGGTAGGCAGAGGGAGTCTGGAAGGGCGTCAGAGAACCAAAATCTGAGGAGGAACTCAATTTAACCTTGCGCAATACCCTAGATGCAGTTGCACCCCTAAAAACTAAAACCATTTGTCATAAGAAACTAGCTCCCTGGTATACAGAAAATACCCGAGCTCTGAAGCAAGCTTCCAGAAAATTGGAACGGAAATGGCGCCACACCAAACTGGAAATCTTCCGACTAGCTTGGAAAGACAGCACCATGCAGTATCGAAGAGCGCTCGATCATCCTATTCTTCCAACTTAATTGAGAAAAATAAGAACAATCCAAAATGTATTTTTGATACTGTCGCAAAGCTAAATAAAAAGCAGCATTCCCCAAGTGAGGATGGCTTTCACTTCAGCAGTAATAAATTCATGAACTTCTTTGAGGAAAAGATCATGATCATTAGAAAGCAAATTACGGACTCCTCTTTAAATCTGCGTATTCCTCCAAAGCTCAGTTGTCCTGAGTCTGCACAACTCTGCCAGGACCTAGGATCAAGAGAGACACTCAAGTGTTTTAGTACTATATCTCTTGACACAATGATGAAAATAATCATGGACTCTAAACCTTCAAGCTGCATACTGGACCCTATTCCAACTAAACTACTGAAAGAGCTGCTTCCTGTGCTTGGCCCTCCTATGTTGAACATAATAAACGGCTTT